>NW_026108147.1:4103762-4278762 GCF_022539315.1 Serinus canaria | reverse complement strand
TTTGAGAAATTCCTGCCCCAGCTCTTCATCCACTTCTCCAGCCAGCCAGAGAAACTTCCTGACAACACAGGAGGCCAAAAGAGGGCAGCTCTTAGCTCAGGTTCCTCCCCTGCAGACAGGGATATGCAGCAGGAGAACCTTCCAGCAGCCCAGCAGCTTCCCTGAAGATGCCAGCCTGGAGCAGCCCTCGAGGAGCTGGAAAACAACAGAACTGTTTTCAGTTGCATATCAGCCCCCTCAGGCTTGGGAAAAATAGTGGAAATGCATCAACAAAACACTTTGAGGATGCTTCCTAAAGCTGTTTTCCCCAACTTGCTCTTACCCAGGCTTTCTGCACAGGCAACTTCCACTAGCCCTCAAGGCTGGAAAAAATCAGAGCCCCATCATCATCATCATCATCATCAAAGGATTTGGGTTGGGAGGGACCTTCAAAACCATCCACCCCCTGCCATGGGCAGGGACACCTCCCACTGTCCCAGGTTGCTCCAAGCCCCATCCAGCCTGGCCTTGGACACTGCCAGGGATCCAGGGGCAGCCACAGCTCCCAGGGCCTGCCCACCCTCCCAGGGACGAATTTCTTCCCAATATCCCATCCATCCCTGCTCTGGGACAGTGGGAAGCCATTCCCTGTGTCCTCTCCTCCTATCCCTTGTCCCAAGTCCCTCTCCAGCTTTCTTGGAGCCTCTCGGATGTGCCCCAAGGTGTCCCCATGAAAGCTGGGATCAGGAAAAACCCTTCCCTCCCCCCTGGATGAGCCAGGACACCAGATCCCCTCTGCCTGGAAGGGGATGGCCCTGTCCCTCTCCAGCTGGGTAAATAACTGCTCCTAAGACCTTGAACCTGGCCTGTCCCTGCCCCTCAGTGCCCACAGCACCTGGGGACAGCAGGGATCCTCCCTGTCCTCAGCCAGCCCTGCACAAGCCTCACCCTTCCTGCTCCAAGGCTTTGTTTCCCTCAAGCTGTTGCTGCAGAGGGAATTTGGGGATGCCTGGCACTGGTCAGGTGTGGATTAGGAGCTGGGATCTGACCTTCTCCTGGATCCTGGGGCATTTTTCCCTAAATCAGGCTCAGCAAGGAGCTGCAAACAACCCTGCACCTGCTAAAGAGCACGGAGCTGGATTCCCCCGCTCTGGCCATGGAGCAGCTCCTTTAAGGCAGGGAAAAATCCCAACCCAGCAGCCAAGAAAATAAAAAAAAAAAGAGGACAGGCAGCAAATAAAGTGCTCTGACATTCTGGGGGGCTAAGCAGAAATTTGTGGTGCAAATCACCCGAGGAGGCAATTTGAGATGCTGCTGAGCCCTGGGTGATTCATGAGCCCTAAATCTCCACCAGCCCTGTGCTTTCCCTTTCTCCACAGCTCCAAGATTTACTGCCCTGGGAATGGGTGCTGGGAAATTGAGGGTTTTTCTAAGTCTCCTCTGCTTATCACTGGCAGCAGGGCTAATCCACTTTCCTTTTTTTTTTTTTTTTTTTTTTTTTGGCATGGGACGGAGAGTCACAGAAAAATAAATTATAGGGTGAAATCTGCATGGCCAGCTCCTTCCCCAGGCAAAACTGCTTTGGTCAGGAATTTTGCCACGGTGGGAAGGGGCAATTATTACCCAGAATTATTCAGGACAGGAATGAGGGAGGCCAGGTTGGACAGGACTTGGAGCAACCTGGGACAGTGGAAGGTGTCCCTGTCTGTGGCAGGGGGTGGAACAAGATGGTTTTAAATGGTTTGGGTTGGAAGGGACCTGAAAAAACATTTTGTTCCACTATCCACACCTTCCACTGTCCCAAGCCCCATCCAAATCTGACCTTGGAGATTTCCAGGGATCCAGGGGCAGCCCCAGCTTCCCTGGGCACCCTGTGCCAGGGTCTGCCCACCCTCCCAGGGCACAATTTCAACCTGTCATGGTTCAACTCAGTGATCTTACAAATCTTTCCAGCCTAAATAACTCTTTGACTCCTTGCACCCTTCTGAGTGCAGCAGGGATTTGGGGCATCAGAGTCCCAGGTGCAGCAGATCAACCCAAAACCCACCAACACCTCAACCCCTAAAATGATCACAAGGAGGAAATCCTTCTTTCCTCCCTCCCACACTCCAGGATTTTATTCCAAGCAGCCCTGTAGGACATCCAAAGGTGAGCAGAGATGTTTAGGGAAGAAACAGAAAACCAAAAAAGTCATGGTTTGATGTTAGTGTAATGCTAGTGTTTTTATGAAAATATATATATCTTAAATGTTTGTGGTGAGATGTGATTGGAAATAAAGTAGGTCTTACTTTAGGAATAGAGGAAAGAACTTTATTAACTTTCTTATAATATGAAAAAAGGAACATACAGAACTTAGAATGAAAACTTTTAAAAACATTTCTTAAAAATTTTTACTATTACGCAAAATAGATTTTAGATTTTTAATTTAGTTATTTTTTTAGCTAATAGTATTTTAGTTTACTATTATTTTTAGATAATTAACTTTTAGTTTATTAGGAAGAGAGGAGGGTTTTTTTGTATTATAGGCTTTTTTAGGAAACACAGTTGAAACTTTTTGTGGTTTTATGTTATATGTGGTATTGTTTGGAGAACATTTGTTATTGTGACTTTTTATGTATAGCATTTTTATTATTGTGCATGGATTAGAGTTGTTTTTAGGGTTTTTTTTTTTTAAGGATGTTTTGTTTATTTTTAAAAAAGCAATAATTTTTTATTTTTGGGATTTTTTTTTAATGTACTTTTTGGGGTTGAGGGGTTTTGAGAACAGAGTTTTTTTTATTGAAGATTGAGGGCATTATTAATTTTTTTATTTTTGTTTTTTTTTAATTTTACTTTTTTATATAATATTATTGCACTTTTTTGGTTTTAAGTTATTGGGGTTTTTTTAAATGTAGTTGTTGTGTTAAATGTAGTTTTTGTGTTATGAGAAAAGTTTAGTTAAAAGTTTGTTCCTCTTGCCCTATTTCATGGCTTGGTGGGAAAAAGGGATGGGCAGAGTTGGGACTGCAGTGAAAGGAAAGCACAAAAAGAGAGATTTTTTTTTTGGTAGATATCACAGCCACTGCGAGGCTGTGCTTGGGCTGTGAGAGTTTGCAGAGGACATTTCCAGGCAGTTTTCACACCTCTTTATCCTGCAAAAATCAGTGAGCCGGGGCATTCTGCCCCAGGATGCCGAGAAGGGTAAAAGCCTGTAAAGCTTCATCATGGGTGTGAATTCATGGAGTTTAAAAAAAACGCCTATAAGATATAATATTTCTGCATGCCTGTGCTGGTCCTGTACTCCTCCAGCTGCCTCCACTCCTGGCTGCTGGACTCCATGGATTTTGGGCTGCCTTGGGAAGTTTTTGACAGCAATTCTCTTGGAGGAAGGGTTCCTTTTGGGTGTGTGGCTGGTTCGGTGTTTCCTGGGGCTGAGGCTGTAAAAGTCAGCCTCAGGCTGGTCGTTGGAGGACCTTGCTTGGCCTGAGGAGGCATCTGAGGTCATGAAAAGGAGCTGAGCTGCTGCTGTGCTGCAGATGAACGGATTATTTCTCACTCCTGCATTAGGAGCTCTGTGGATTTAGTAATTTCTCCGCTATGACGCTGTTTTATCGCCCCTTCCTCCGCACATCCTTCCACCCTCCATCCACCCGGCAGCACCTGGAGACGCCTCTGAGCCACCAGACCGTGGTGTTCTCCCCAGGAGCTCTGGGAAGGAGAGGGTAGGGATGGAGGGACACTCCCAGAGCGGGGTTGAAGGCTGGAGGGTGAGACAAAGCACAGAAAACACCCAGGGGAGGCTGTCCCCAGAAACCACTGGAGAAACTCGTGCAGAGGTGTGAACGGAGCACCCAGAGGGGTCATCTCTGTTAAATCTGTAGTGTCTGTCTGTCTGTCTGCCTGTCTGTCTGTCCTGGTTGCCCTGAGTTCCTCTGCTCTCCCCCATTAACCCTTTCCGGGGGGAGCCCAGGGGAGGCTGTCCCAAGAAACCACTGGAGAAACTCGTGCAGAGGTGTGAACGGAGCACCCAGAGGGATCATCTCTTAAATCTGTTCTGTCTGTCTGTCTGTCCTGGTTGCCCTGAGTTCCTCTGCTCTCCCCCATTAACCCTTTCCGGGGGGAGCCCGGCTGTGTCACCCAGCCCCGCGGAATCCCTGGAGGAAGGAGCCCGGTGAAACCCGAGGTGCTCTTTTCCCTCCGAGTTAACATCCCAGAGGCTCCCATGGGACTCCCAGGCTCCTCAGCCCTTAAATGATCCTGGCCTCGTTATCCAGCGAGTGGGAAATCCTGGGAAAGGGAAAGAGCGGGTGAAGGGAAGAAGGAGAGAATGTCGACCACGACAAAAGCTTCCCCGAGGTTTTTCCCCCTCCATCAGGGCTCAAAAAGTGGGATGAGCGTTCCCCGCCTGGAAATTCCCATTGCTGCCTCTCCCAGCTCACGCTGCCCCGGGAAAGCAGCTCCTTGGGCAGAGCTCATCCCTGAAACTTGGGGAGCAGAGGGGAGGAGCCCCCCCAGCAGCTGGAGATCCCAATCCCCGCCTTGTCCCACCACCGGCTCTTCCAGCAGAGCGGTGGCAGCTCAGCGCTGCTCCCGCATCCCAGGCATTAGTCACGGCACGCCATTAATTAATTATCCCCAGCAACGGGGGCAGCCCTAATTACAGCCCCACTTTGTTTGGGCTGGTGTCTCTGCCCTGAACGCCGAAACAAAAGGCAGCAGATCGGGACAGGCGATGCTACTAAGGAAGGAGCAGGCGAGGCAGAGAGGATCCTGCGTGCTCCGAGAGTTGGGATGCTCCCTGCAAATCGATCTTCCCCCTCTCCAGCTCACGAGATTTGGCGGAAAGCTCCGGCAGAAGCGGCTGCTCCGAGGTTTCGCTTTGCCCGGGTGATGAAGGGCTAATTGGATGCAGATTAAAAGTCGCTATTAGGGATAATCCCTGCGCGGGGAGCATCCCTCCCTCAGCTCCGGGACTCCGGGGCCCCTTTGTATTTCCCCCCACGAAAAAAACGAAGAAAAAAAAATAGAGAATGAAGAAAAGACTGTTGGAAGCGCAGGATGAGCTGGGGGAAGGGAGATGGGATGGGGGAAAGCTGGGAAGAAATAATTGCCATGTCTGAAAACAGTTACTATGGCAGCGACAGTCTTCGCGCCGCCTGAGCGAAATGTTGGGGACCAGCAGCGGTCCCTTTGTCACATCCTCAGACACACATTTAGATGCTAATGCTGCCTTTAACCTTGGCTGCTTAACCTTGATAGGAGGGGAAGGGCGGCGACGGGGGAGAAAAAGCAGCGAGAGGAGGGGGGTATTACGGAAAAGATGGGTTTCCGCTCCCTAAATTTGCCACCGAATGGACTTGGCAGACTCCTCTGAGCTGCGATTAACGCTGTTATTTCTGCGCTTAATATTCCGCGGAGGTTTTACCAGCTTATTTATGGATAGCTGGCATTAGCCGCAGCATAATTCACTGCTGCTGCGACGCTCCCGTTTATCTCCATCCCTCGGGATTGTCTCATCTGGGGCCGCTTTGGAGAACACCCCCAGGTTTGATCGGCCTGGCTATCAAATCTCGCCTTTATTTAGAACCGCCGTGGAAAAAAAAAAAGGAGAGGTGCGCAGGAGGGAAGACTCCCCTTTAGACTTTGCATGGCAAGGAAAGGAATTTTGGGGCTTTTCTTGAGGCTCCAAGCTGTGTCCAGCAGCGGGATGGAGAGAGGGAGGGAAGGAGAGGGGGAATTCCCTGGTTGAAACAACATCTCCTGCACTCCCGGCCCCGAGCATGGGCTCACGGCCCGAAATTCCTAAATCCCAGCCCTATTGCTCACAGATGAGCCACTAATTCCGGGAGCAGCCCGGGATGCCCTCGCTCTGGGATTATCCTTAACTGCAGCCTTTAAGGAAGCTTTGGCTGGAGCGATTCGGGCAGAGCAGATGAGAGCGGAGCCAGTGCCGGATCTGCCGCTCACAGATATGACCCTATTCTTCTGTGTCTGGCATTTTTTAATTCTTTTTAAAGCTCCGGCTCCTGGAGTCAGGTGATCACTTACAGCTTTCTCCACGTGCTTTCGGAACCTCATTTCTTTGGCGTGGTGGCGGACTAAAGCCTGAGCTCACACCAGCTCAGAGATCAGTCTAGGGCAGCACTGATGCACAAAATATTTCCATTTTCCAGCCCATCCAGTGCCTGTGCCTCGGCTTTGGATTGGCACTGGTGCCTCACTCGTGCCACGGAGTGTTTCTCCCACCTGCACGGTGCCGGTCACAGAGTTCCCTGCTCTTTTCCCGCTGTCACCACTCGGTGATTTCTACAAAACTGTGGCCAGTGTCACCTCTGAGGGCTGCAGAAGCAAGCTGCCTGCATTTTAAATGATGGCATTTAATAGGGAGCCTTATCTCCACACAAAGCCTCCACGTGCATCCTCGGGATGAAATATGAGTGCGAGGAATGATCCCACTCCAGCCCGACAAATCCTCACCGCACACAGAGGGGTGAAAGCATCCTAAATTAAAAGCAGTATCTGTCTTCTGCAGTGCACTTCTTTCTCTGGGGCTTTTGGCTGAGCTGTCACATAGAGTCGATATTTATTTTACAGAGGCTGTAAAAGAGGCAATGGGTAATATTGCAGCAAGCAGCCTGCTGCTGCTTTTTGGCTCGGGAGCCAGAGCAGGAATAAAAGCGAGAGCTCTGGCTCAGGTTCTGCCCAGAAAAGCTGGGGCTGCCTGGAAGTGTCCAAGGTCAGGTTGGACGGGGCTTGAAGCAACCTGGGGTAGTGCAAGGTGTTCCTGCCCATGGCAGGGGGTGGAACTGTGTCTTTAGGACAGAAGTTCCATGGCTCAGCTATCCAGAGACCTCGGGAGCTTTATCAGGGGTTGAGGGCACTCACAGCCTTTACAGAATACGAGAGCCAAAAGGCGTTAACAGCAGCGACCGGCATCAGTGCCAGCCCTGCCCTGGATCCAGCACAGGTGAGGTTTTCCCCCTGTGGCATCTCTCTGCTTGGGGATGCTGTGACAGCTGCAGGGGACACAGATGCTCCACAATGCTCTGCTGCTTTCCAGCTCGAATCGTCACTGGTGCCAGGTGTCCCTGAAAAAAGCTGTGACTGAGCAGCTTCTGGTGTCTCACGTGCAAGGAATAATCCCAGAATGGTTTGGGGTGAAAAGGACCTGAAAAAACATCTCATTCCCACCCCCTGCCATGGGCAGGGTCACCTTCCACTCTCCCAGGTTGCTCCAAGCCCCGTCCAACCTGGCATTGGACACTTCCAGGGGTGGAGCAGCCCCACCTTGTCTTGGTTCCTATTTTTAAGGGGTTTTTTTACTGCTTGCTGGCGTCGGTCACGACGACAAACACTAGGATAACCAAGCCTCCAGCACGGGGGATGGCGCTCCCGGGGGTCCCCGAGGAGCAGAAGCTCGGGCAGGGTCAGGTGAAGTTCGAGCAGGGCCAGGTGAGGTTCGGGCAGGGGCGGTGCAGGCAGGGGCGATGCGGGCAGGACGCGGGGCGGAGCGGGAGGAAGGCGGCGGCGCGGCCCCTCCTCCTCCTCTTCTCCTCTCCTCCTCTTTCTCTTCCTCCTCCTCCTTTCCCTCCTCCTCCTCCTCCTCCTCCTCCTGCTGCCGGGCGGGGCGAGGGTCGGCAGTCCCGGCGCGCTGCCGCCGCGTGGAGCCGTGCTGCGTGTTCCCGATCCCATATCCCCGATCCCATAACCCCGATCCCATATCCCCGATCCCATATCCCATACCCCCGCTCCCGGCTCGCTCCGCCGCCCCGAGCCGTGCCCCCGCTGCGGGCCGGCGGCGCGGCGATGGGCGCGGGGCTGTGAGCGCGGCCGGGAGCCGTGGCCATGGGGAACATCTCCTCCAACATCTCCGCCTTCCAGTCCCTGCACATCGTCATGCTGGGCCTGGACTCGGCGGGCAAGACCACGGTGCTCTACCGCCTCAAGTTCAACGAGTTCGTCAACACCGTGCCCACCATCGGCTTCAACACGGAGAAGATCCGGCTCAGCAACGGGACGGCCAAGGGCATCAGCTGCCACTTCTGGGACGTGGGCGGCCAGGAGAAGCTGCGCCCGCTCTGGAAGTCCTACAGCCGCTGCACCGATGGCATCATCTACGTGGTGGACTCAGTGGACGTGGACCGGCTGGAGGAAGCCAAAACGGAGCTGCACAAGGTGACCAAGTTCGCGGAGAACCAGGGCACGCCGCTGCTGGTCATCGCCAACAAGCAGGACCTGCCCAAATCGCTGCCGGTGGCCGAGATCGAGAAGCAGCTGGCCCTCCACGAGCTGACCCCTTCCACCACCTACCACATCCAGCCCGCCTGCGCCATCATCGGCGAGGGGCTGACGGAGGGCATGGACAAGCTCTACGAGATGATCCTCAAGCGCAGGAAGTCCCTCAAGCAGAAGAAGAAGCGGTAGAAGCCCAGCCGAGGCGGGGAGGGATGGGGGAGCAGACAAAGGAACCGAGGGGGAGACAGAACCAAAGCGATTCTTTTGGGTTTAATCGTTCTTTTTTTATTTTTTTCCTCCCCCCTTCTTCATTTTTTCCCCCTCCTTCCCCAAAGGACAGACAATAGTGGTGATAACAAAGCGGCTCCCGCCAGCCGAGCCCAGATCCCGGAGCTCCCCTCTCCCTCCGCCCCGTGCTCCTGAGGGTCTGATCCGGACTCCCTTGGGCTGGAAACACGGAAAACCGGGATGAATCCTCCCGGGATGAATCCCCCGGGGATGAATCCCCCCCTCTGCATCTCCGGGACCACCGAGCCTTTGTGTGCCGGGGAACCAGCAGGGCAGGACCCTGTTGAAGCGCGTTCGAGCGGAGCCCAGCGTGCTTTTGGATCTCTACCGGGGGCATTTGGGGGTGTCGATGCCAGCCCCCCACATGCATTTTGGGGCGGGGGGTGCGGATGAACTGCGGCTCGGCAAGGTCAGCGGGGAGGGGGCTTGCAGCCCTCATCCCTGCATCCCCGGATCCCTCCCCCGCGGGTGGCGGTGGGAAGGGGTGTTGAAAGCTTGGACGGGGGGGTTGGACCAGCAGAAAATGCCTTGGAGGGGAGGGTGTGATGGGTAAGGGGACATCCGCCCACCCAGGCTGGTGTTTTAGGGTGCAGAGCAAGGACGGGCAGCCTTCGGCTTGGGGGGGAGGATGCGACACTGGGGTGGTGCTGAGCAGCTGCTGAATGGTGCAGAGCTCGAAGCTCTTGGCTCAAAAAAAAAGGGTGTAAAAAGGAAAACGAATACCCGAGGGTTCGGGGTGAACGCTGCTGGGAGCACTAGGGGGGTTGTGCAGGACCCCCATTTCTCAGAGGCTTGGAGGTGTCACCTTCTGCAGCAAAGCCCCCCGCAGGTGTGCATTGTCCGCGTGCTCAGGGTGCTCCCAGGTGCGGCTTTGGAGGTGATCCAACCCGGGGGTTACTTAGCAGAACCCCCCCAAAAAAGGCAGAGTTGGGGGTTCTGCCCACTGTGCTGCTCTGCAGTGGGGCAGGAGGCCAAGTCAGGGAGGGTCACGGCAGGGCAGGATGGATGGATGGACAGACAGAGACGGCCAGAGCCTGCAAAAAAATCTCTGCTGGGAAGGGAAGATGGCAGGGGGTGAAGAGGCATGGGGTGGGGGGTTTGGTAGGTTTCTAATAAAGATTTGAACCCGATTGAGAGCCCCTTGCTTCCCCCAGTAGCCACAGGGGCAAGCTGTGCCTGCAGAGCACCCGGGCAGGGCCGGGCCCGGCCGCCTCCTCCTGCAGGGGAACATTTTATACCTGCATGGGGCTGGGCACCAAAATCCACTTGCTGCCTGTGGTTCAGCCTGGATCCGGCTCTCCGGGGTCCTGGCTTCCCACAGAGTTGAAGCAGGCAGCCCTCAGGGGCCAAATATGCTGGATTTGGAGGCAGGCAGGATTTTCTGGTGATTTTACGCCACCTCTCCTGTTTGCAAACCCCTTTCCCAGAGCAGCCAAGGGGAAAGCACCAAGCAGACAAAAGCCCCTCAGGTTTTGGGGAGTTGATCCTCCCCTTGCAGTGACGAGCACCTTCCAAACAGCATTTTTGGGGGGTAGGGGGGTTTGTTAGGGAACAAATGTTGCAGCTGAGTTGTTTCTTCTCCTCTGGCGGGGTTTGAGTTCCCGATCTGTGTGGGCTGGTCCCATCCCTTCAGGTGGCTCTCTTCCCGCTCCCTCGGGTTTCCCTGCTTTGTCTTCACCTCCAACACTTTGGTACTTGCTGTCGAGAGAGAGAGAGAGAGAGAGAGAGAAAAGAAAAAGAATTATTTATTTTTGATGCCACAGAAGCCACATGTATTTACCCATTTTTGGCAGAAATGTAGAAGCTGCGTTGACCCCAGCAGCTCCAGGGCGAGCAGGTTGTAGGAATGACACGTGTTGGTGGTGGGCTTTTTTTACCTCCTGGTTTAGCAGATGCAAAGGCTGTTTTCATGGAGCTGGCTCCTTCCTGGGAGCCTGTCCCACCCAGCTGAGCATCCCCTTGGAGAGATGGCAGAGGGCTGGGAGGATCGGGTGGGACGCTGTGCCCGTGCCCTGCCAGCCACTCTGCTTTCTGCAATAATTAAAAAAGACTTTTCCAACGAGCAGCTCCTGGCTTCCGTGGTGTTTCCGTCACGTTCCACCCGCTTTCCCCACCGTGTGAAGGTGAGCATTGCCCTCGGTGGGCTGCAAGAAGCCCCCAGCAGGGCAGCCCCCAAAGGAACTGTCTGGGCTCTCTGCAAGGCCGTGCATCCTCTCAGATTCTGGATGACCTGGGTTTTTTTGGCAGGTCTCACTCCCCCAGGTCCATTCCCCGTGTTCCCATCCATGATTCGCCATTGTCCGTCAGTCTCTGTTCCTCCTGTCTTCCCTTTTTTTTTTCCTGTTTCTTTTTTTGTTTTTTTTTTAAAGATGCAGACATAACGCTGTGAACTGAAATAAATTATTTATACAATGAAAGGGCCTGATAAAAAAAAAAAGCAACAAAAAACAACCAAAACCCAGTGTTCTGCTCATTTCTCAGTGTCAGCGCTGCGTTTGGTGTGGTTTGAAGGAGGCTCCTGTGCCTCCCCGAGGAGAGGAGACAAGGGGACAGAGAAGTGACCTGCTGAGGATCCAGTGTCACGGGTCTGTCACGTGGCAGCCTGCTAGGACATGGGGGACATCCATAATTTGCTGGTTAATGAAATCTGAGCTCTTTGGCAGGTCACTTAATGTCTCTGCATCTCTGCTGCTGTCTGCGAGAGAGGAGGAGGAGGATACTTTTTGATGGGGGGAGGGGGCGGGATTTTGTTCCACCACCTCCTCTGATTTGAAACCCGTGTTAGAGAGCCGTGGATTTTAAATCCACGCAGAGAGAAAGTTCCCATTTTTTGCTCAGCGTGGCTCTTTTCAAACAAGGGTGGCCTCGGGCGAGCGGTGTCGGTGGCAGAGAGCCAGGTCTGCAGGGGTTAAAGCAGCACTTGGGAACAGGATGCTGCAGACAGAGCTCGAGGCTGCCTCTGCTCCTGGGTGGCTGCTGACACAGGAAACCCAGCGTGACATTTCAGGGGGGGGAGAGGTGGAGCTGGGTGGCAAATGACTTTCCTTTTTTTTTTTTAATTTTTTAAAAATTTTTATTATTTTTTTAAAATGATGACGAGGCAGCCAGAGGGGAAATGATGAGCCTGACTTGTGAAGGTGAGATTTGGGAGGGCTTGGGGTGTTTTCTCAGCCTGCCTGAGGTTTGTGAGGTGCTCAGTGCCTGAGTGAAGGGATGTGGTGGCTCTCAGGGGTGACAGGAGCCCAGGGCACGGCTGGAGCTGGGCCAGGGCAGCTCAGGCTGGGTTTTAGGAAAAGGTTCTTCCCCCACAGGGTGCTGGGCAGTGCCCATGCTCCCCAGGGAATGGGCACAGCCCCAGGCTGCCAGAACCCAAGGAACATTTGAACAATGCTCCAGGGATGCCCAGGGTGGGGTTGTCGGGGGGTGTGTGCAGGGCCAGGGACTGGATTCAGATCCTTGTGGGTCCCTTCCAGCTCAGGAGATTCCATGGTTCTTTGAGCCCAAAGGCAAACCCAGCACTGCAGCTGCTGAGCTGCTGTCCTGGCTCAGAAATCCCTTGGAGCTGAGCTGGACTGTGGCACTCCAGGACTGGGTTGTGCATTGCTCAGCTGCCCCCCGACCCTGCAGAGAGCCTCTGGAAGCTGCAGGGCTCCCCACGGGCTCCCTCCTCACCCAGAGCATCACTCATGGGCTCCTGTCCCTCTGCCACAAGCCCAGTGCTCCTGAAGGTGCTCCTGCCCATCCTCTGGCCCCATTTTCCCTGGGACACTGTGTGCTCCTCCTGCTTTCGTGGATCTGAAAGCCCAGCAGTGCCCACACCTTCCTTTGCCTGAAAGGACCTGTCCTCACCGATCCCACTGGGCAGAGGCTGATTTTTGGGGGTTTTCCAGCTGGCCTGGAGGTGTGGATGCTGACATTGCGTCCCTGGGTTTTTCTGTGTGCCAGGGGAGTTGGACTTTGGTTCCTTGGGTGCCACACGGAGCTGGGGGAGGCTTTCCTCCTGGTTTAAAGGGAGAAAATAAAATGGTTTAGTAGTAATAAATTAAAAATAGCAATATAATTAGAGTAATAATAATTTGAGCAATTAGGATTTAGGACAAGACAATAAAAACAAAGAGTTAAGGACAGTCCGGGTACCTTTTCTGGGCAAAATAAGCCCCAAAAAGGACCCACGTTAGCAGAGGATTAACCCTTAAAAGCCACAGCCTGTTGCATATTCATACACCTCATCCATGATGCATCAATTCCATTCACACACAGGATTCTGTCTGGGCAGTGTCAGCTTCTTCCTCTGAATCCTCTTCAGGGCTGAGCAAGGTGGGAAGAAGTTCGTTTGTTCTGATAATGGAGCAATAAATTCTTTCTCTGAAAGATTGAGGTGTCCTGTGGCTGCCATCTCACTGTGAGTCCTTTCTTTAGGAAAAAAAAGTATCCTACATAGCACAGTTTCTATTTTAACCTTATGTTATAACCTAAAACTATATTTAACACACTACTTAAAAAAATTAATGCAGCATCACTTTCTGACACAACACCTATCATATTCATTTTGATATTTGCAAAAAGCCAATCATAAAATAGGCATTTTTCACAGACATAAAGCAGCGAGGGAGCAGTTGGGCAGTGGGCAGTGTCGGCTGAGAAGGAGCTGGAACATTCCAAGAGGATGGATCAGGGCTGGGAGCAGCGGGAGATGGGGTCGGGTCAGCAGTGAGCAGAGAGGAGACACCAGCGTGCCTCCAGAGAAGCCTGCTGAGTGCTCTCTGAGTGGGTGTATCCCATTTTCCAAGCAGGCATCTCCTCCTTCCTCCTCCTCCTTCCTCCTCCTCCTTCCCGACCTCTCCTCCAGCCCGGGAGCCCCTCTGCTGCAGGTTCTGCCTTGTCCCGTGCTGTAATAGCCCTGCAGCTCCTTCTGCCTCTCCTCCCTGGCTTTGCCTCGTTAAGCCAAATCCCTCTGCTTTATTTCAAATGGGATTTGCTCCCCAAGCAAGGATCTTTAAAAGGATGATCCTGGTTAATGCAATCCGGAGGGCACTGGATCCTTGGAGCACGGAGCAGGGCACTGGCAGCTACTGCACAGCACCAGGTGCTTCTGGCCAAATTTTGGGGGTGAGCTGAGGATGACCACCCCTTTAAAACAGCCTACAAACTGCTGCCAGAAGAAAGAAAAAACCCTCCCACAGTGATTCAAACGTTGTTAGCTTTGTTTCAGGCAGCCCCATCCTGGAATTTCTTCAATGGGAATTACCCCCAAATCAGCAGAACTTTTTGTCTGAGCAGCAGAAGGCCACTGCTGTGAGGTACTTAAGGCACTTTGCACACACACCATGCAAAAAAAGAAATAAGCCTTGTGCTGGCCTGGCAGAGCAAAATTGAGACATTTCAGCACGAGGATGTTTGAATATGGAGAGCTCAGCCCGGGAATATTTGCTCTAATAAACCATTCTGTTTATTTCAGCTTAGCCTGTGTTTGCTTCCCTCAGACACCGGGGTGAGATTTCAGGCAGGGAAACTCACAGAGCCCATCCAGCTCTCCAGCAGTGACATTAAAGCACTGCTGGAAGGGGAGGGATGGAGCCTGGACACCCCCCAGGTGAGCAGAAGGAATCCCATGTGCCCCACGACCCCCTGTCCTCCCTCCCTGAGCGATCCCAAAACACTGGGAGCACGGTGGGAATTTGTGAGAAGGGCAGAGAGCTCTTCATCAGCCCACAGATTAGATTCTTCTCCTTTATTATTAGTCATCCTCATTTGCTGCTGTGAATGATATCATAGATGGGAATTCTATTTATTATTATTGATGTTAACAATATTATAATGTGTATATTAATAAATAGTGAAAAAACAGTAAATAAGTAAAATAAATAAATCAGTAAATAAATAAATAAAAGTGTGGTGAGGCACAGAGTGCCCAGAGAAGCTGTGGCTGCCCCTGGATCCCTGGAAGTGTCCCAGGCCAGCTTGGATGGGGCTTGGAGCACCCTGGGACAGTGGGAGGTGTCCCTGCCCATGGCAGGAGGTGGATTGGGATGAACTTTAAGGTCTTTCCCACCCCAAACCATTCTGGGATTATTTGTATTGCCCAGCCCAAATTTTGCAGCTGGGGTGAGCTGCTCTGGTTCTCGTGATCCCATGGTGCTGGAGCATTCCCAAAAGATGGGGGCTGGGGAAACAGGCACTCCCAAAGCTCCTGATCCCACCTGGCTCTGCTTTCAAGTATTTTGCTGACAGGAAGAGAGCAGGATGCAAAGCTGGGCCTAAATGCAGGTTTTTTACACTCCTGCCTAACTTTGGTGACATTACTTGCCCCAAACTTCTTTTCCACAGGAATAAAAGGAAATTTCCAGCATTTTTCCTCCTCCCTGGGCTTCAGAAAGAACCTGGGGCTGGTGTGATTCTCAGATCCTCGTGGTAAAGATGCTCAACCTGCAGGATTGTCCCTTCCCTGGTGGAGAAAGGGGGCTGAAGGCTGAGGGTGGGGGGAAATTCCTGCAGATCCAGGTGCTCCTGCCGTGCCAAGGCCACATTACTGGGTCCCAAATGATTACTGGCTCCCAAATTATTATTATTGGCTCCCAAAGTATTGGGTCCCAAATGATTATTTGGTCCCAAATTATTATTGGGTCTCAAATGATTATTGGGAAATGATTTCTGCTCTGGGCTAAGAAACTCAGGGTATCCCCCAGACTCTCAGCTGGAGGTGGCAGGGATGGTTTTTTGGGGCTAGAATGAGGTGTTTTGGGGGATATGTTTGCCTGGGCACCCCGGGTTGAGCCACCAGGGCTGGCTGGGCACCTTGGCTCAGCTTCCAGCAGCTCCAGGCTGCTCTGGTTTCATTTCTGAGCTCTCTGAAAGCCTCCTGCAGCCCTGTCCTGTGGGAGCTGGAACCCAGGGCTGTTGTGATGCTGGGTCATGTTTAAACAGCCCTGGAAAGCCCCTCCTGCCCTCCCTCCCAGCTCTTTGGCAGCTTCCCCACCCTTCTGCTGCCTGGTGGGAATGTGCAGAGGGAATGGCTGAGCTGCTGCAGGTGTCCATCCTCCCAGGATGGGCTGTGCTCTTCCCAAGCATCCTTGGAAAACACCTGGGTGCTTGGAGGGAGCTGCTGGAGAGGACAGTGGGGGCTGGGGAGAAAGGAACAACAAAATAACAAATAATGACCCACACACAGAACCACAGAATCACAGAATTCTTGAATGGTTTGGGTTGGAAAGGCCTTGAAGCTCATCCAGTGCCATGGGCAGGGACACTTCCCACTAGACCAGGTTCCTCCAGCCCTGCCTTAGACACTCCCAGAGATCCAGGGGCAGCCACAGCTGCTCTGGCACCTGTGCCAGGGCCTCACTGCCCTCCCAGCCAGGAATTCCTTCCTCAGTTCCTCCTTGGAGCCTGTGCTGGTTGTTCCCCACCCACATCTCCAGAACAAATGGCCTTCAGCCTTCCCTGTGCTCCTGGACATTCCTTCTCTCCCAGGAATGGCCCAGGGGCAGCCCCTGATGGTCCCAGAGAGCTGGGGAGACTCCTGCTGCCTCAGCCCAGCCCTGGGGCTGCTGTGCCCCTTCTGGGACTGCCAGCAGCTCCAGGGTGGCTCAGACTGGGAATGGGGTGCCAAGGATGGGATGAAGTCATCCTCTGCCTGTTTTCCCTGCAGACTCTGGAACCAAACACCTTCCCACCCAACACCTTCCCACGAAACAGCATCTTCCCACCAAACAGCATCTTCCCACCAAACAGCATCTTCCCACCAAACAAACACTTTCCCACACATCTTCTCACCCAACATCTTCCCATAAAACATCTTCCCACCCAACACCTACCCACCAAACAAATATCTTCCCACCAAACCTCTTCCGACCAAACACCTTCCCAACAAACATCTTCCCCATGAAACCTCTTCCCACCCAAACACCTTCCCACCAAACACCTTCCCACCCAACATCCTCCCACCAAACAAACACCTTCCCACCAAACACTTTCCCACACATCATCTTCCCACCAAACACTCTCCCACCCAACATCTTCCCATAAAACATCTTCCCACCTAACACCTACCCACCAAATATCTTCCCACCAAACATCTTCCCACCAAACATCTTCCCACCAAACAAACACCTTCCCAACAAACATCTTCCCCACCAAACCTCTTCCCACCCAATACCTTCCCAAAAAACATCTTCCCATCCATCATCTTCCCACCAAACATCTTCCCATCAAACATCTTCCCATCAAACCTCTTCCCACCCACTACCTTCCCACCAAATTTCTTCCCACCCAACACCTTCCCACCCAACATCTTCCCAAAAAAATCTTCCCAGCAAACATCTTCCCACCCAATATCTTCCCACCAAACACCTTCCCACCAAACATTTCCCACCTAAACACCTTCCCACCAAACCTCGTCCCACCTAAACATCTTCCCACCAAACACCTTCCCACCCAACATCCTCCCACCAAACAAACACCTTCCCACCAAACAAACACTTTCCCACACAACATCTTCCCACCAAACACCTTCCCACCCAACATCTTCCCATAAAACATCTTCCCACCCAACACCTACCCACCAAACAAATATCTTCCCACCAAACATCTTCCCAACAAACATCTTCCCCATCAAACCTCTTCCCACCCAATACCTTCCCAAAAAACATCTTCCCATCCATCATCTTCCCACCAAACATCTTCCCAAAAAAATCTTCCCACCAAACACCTTCCCACCAAACATCTTCCCATCAAACCTCTTCCCATCCAACCTCTTCCCACCCAATACCTTCCCACCAAATTTCTTCCCACCCAACATCTTCCCATCAAACCTCTTCCCATCCAACCTCTTCCCACCCAATACCTTCCCACCAAATTTCTTCCCACCCAACATCTTCCCAAAAAAATCTTACCACAAACATCTTCCCACCAAACAAACATCTTCCCACCAAACATCTTCCCACCAAACAAACATCTTCCCACCAAATACCTTCTCACCAAACATCTTTCCACCCAGCACCTTTCCATCAAACCTCTTCCCACCAAACCTCTTCCCCCCCAACATCTTCCCCCCCAACATCTTCCCACCCAATATCTTCCCACCAAACACTTTCCCACCAAACATTTCCCACCCACATCTCCCCCCCCAGCCCGGCCTCTCTGGAGGTGCTGCCCATCGCGGGGCTGGGATGCAGAGCCCAAAGAGCTGAGGATTTGTCCCTCCTGCAGGGCAAACCACCCCCCTGGGGCCCTGCCCTTCTTCCCCTGTGAGGGCAAGGCAGGGGGAGGGCTAAAACTGTTTATTCCACCTCAGCATCAGCACTTTCAGCATTTTCAGCATTTTCAGTGTCCCAGGGGGCTGCTGGGGTGCAGTGGGGGAGATCCAAGCCTTACTGCTGGTGAGGAGGTCCTGGTGTGACAATGTGGAGCATGAGGGGGCCATAAACTAATCAGGAGCATTGGCTGGGGGGGAGGGAGGAAAAAAGAGAAGTCCTGCTGGAGTTTTATCAGCTGAGGGTTTGTAACCTCTGAGGAGTGGCTTAGCTCTGGGTGAGAAGAGGATTTGGGGCCCCTCATCCCACACCATGGGAGAGCAAAATTGCAGAGGGACACAGCCCTGGGGAGGGGCTGCTGACACCAGGGCTTGATGTTTGTCACCCATGGGAGACTTGGGTGCTTGAGGCTCCTTTATTTTTAGCTGGATAAGGGAGAGAGTGACGTGGGAGAAGGCAGGGCTGTGTCTGCTGAGATATTCAAGTTCCTTATTTGTAATTCCTGGTACAGAAGTACTGGATATGTGTGTGTGGGGGGGGGGGTTTACATATAATTATGTATATTTATAGGTGGGTGTTTATTTCCCATCCATATTCTGCTTTTTTAATATATATATATATCTAAAATTGCACACAGTGAAAGAAATATTGCAAATATTCCCTCAGCTCCTTCTGCCCCTCTTGAAGAGAAGCTTTAAGATGTGGGTGTGACACCTGGGGACACGGTTTGGTGATGACCTTGGCAGTTTTGGGGCAGAGTATTTGGACTCCATGGTCTTAAAGAGCTTTTCCAGTTCCACAGTTCTGTATTTCTCCTGGTGCTTGGCTCCTCCAGCCCACAGCTTTTCCCATCCTCTGCTGGGTCATGACTTTCCCCACACCATGGAGGCAATCACAGATCTCTGTGACCTGCCCACGTCCCCATTAAATTATTATTGGCTCCCTAATTATTATTGGATCCCAAATTATTGCTGGATCCCAAATTATTATTGGCTCCCAAATTATTTCTGCTCTGGGCTAAGAAACTCAGGGTATCCCCCAGACTCTCAGCTGGAGGTGCCAGGGATGCTTTTTTGGGGCTAGGATGAGGTGTTTTGGGGGGTCTGTTTGCCTGGGCACCCCAAATTTCCAGCAAGTCCTGAAGTGGGAGTGTTAAACTGGATAAACAGGGTTTATCCAGCCCCTGTTCCCAGCAGCCTCAGCCAGGTCATGTCCTGGTGATCCATTAACCAGGGGGAGAGAGAGGCCCCTGTGCAAACCTTGGCATCTGCAGTGGAGCTGCTTGGAAAGCAGCCAGTGCTGCTCTTCCCTGGCCATCCACAAAAAAACACCCTCAAAAAACCAAAAAATTTATCAAAAAAGGAGACATTTCATGGAAATGCTGGTGGCAAAGTGCCACGGTGAGGGGGGACAAGAAGGGAGGTGCAGTGACCTTGGGCAGGGCTGAGACAACAGTGCTGGGATGGATTGTGCTTGCTCTGAGATGGCTCTTCCCTGGGAATTCTGGAAGGAATTTTGCATTATTGGAGGTGTATAATGAAATTTGGGCACGCCACGAAGGGGTATTCTCCATGCTGGGGCTGTTTTCTCACTGGGTATCCAAAAATTTCCAGTATTGGTAGCCCAGGAAACTCTCAGAAATGGCAGCAGGAGAAACCTTATCCCATTTCCCCCCTGCTCCCAAGCTGCTGCCCCCTTGGAGCTCCTTGTGTCAGGAAATGTGCAGGAAAAACTGGTGCATTTCTGAGGATCTGAGCTCCCTCAGTCAAGACAAGACTTGCAAAGAATGTGGGTAATTTATGTGTGGATAATAAGGAGAGGGAGAGCAGCAGGCAAAGGGAGTTTGTCTCTCATTCCCCTCAGCCCTGCTCCTGAGGCTTTGCCTTACCCAGGAAAGTTCTTCCTGATTATCCCAGGGGGATTCATTCACATGGGGACCTTCCTGAGTCCTCCCTTTTGCTTCAACCAACCCACTGTGGATCCAATTGCTAAATCAGGGGGGAAAACCAAACAAAAATGACTTTTCTCCCCAGATTCCCCCTAAACCTGTATTCTTTTGCATCCTTGCAGATCCTAGGCTGGCTTTTCCCTACAGACTGGTCCTTGGGAACACAGCAGAGCCAAATCCAGCTCCCAGGCCCAATGGAATAACTCACTCTCCAAACCCCTCCTGGTGCTGGCAGAAACCAGAAGCCCTGACACATTTATTTGGTTTTTTTTTTTTTTTTTTTTTTCATAGAAAAGCCCTAGCAAGGGCAAATATAGAACTTGTGCAAGAAGAGCTTCAATAAACAGATTTATTGCCTGGAACAGCAGGAGAAGGCCTGGGAAGGAACAACTCTGAGAAGGAAAATCCTTGAAAAGGTTCCATTTTGGGGGAGAGGAGCCTTGGCAGCTGCAGGTCTGGGTGGGAAAATGACTCAGGGGACTCTGCAGGGCTCAGATATTTTATTTTTCCCCCCTCTCTCCATCTCAAAAGGGGATGAGCTGTGCTTTTTCAGAGCAGGGAGGGTTTAAGCCTGAATTCCTCACCCCAACACCACATCCATGGATAACTCGCCTTTAATTACTGTTAATTACTTAATTGTGCTCTCCAACTCTGCTCAAGACTCTGCCTTAACTGCTCCCAAACCAGCTCTGGACATGCACAGGGTGTAATGGAGACAGCAAGTCCCTAAATCCCATTCCCTGCAGGCTTGGCCCCTCTTTGCCCACCTCTCCCAGCAGGTACAATTCCCAGCTTTGCTCCAGACTTCCCGGGGCAGTTTTCCAGGTGATTTTCAGGCTGCCCTGGGGACACAGGGTCTTTGCTCCAGGCTGGGGATTAGCAGGGTGTGGGACATCACTTCCAGCAGCCCCAGGGGGACATGCCAAGAACTGGGATGGGGCAGTCCCTTCCCCTGCAGGAGCAGAAATGGGAAGCAAGAAGAGAGGATGAACCCCCAGCCCTGGCTGAGCTCTCACAGCGAGTTCTGTGAGGAAAGAACAGCGTGAAAAATTCAGTTTTAAGCCCAGCCTGCTTAGGCCAAGGCCCAGTGTCTGAGAGGGAAAGCAGCAAGTCCTCACTGCGGAAGAATTACAAGGAAATCGACTTCTGAGACAAAACAGTGGCAGAATCTCCAATCAACACTGGCTGCAGGCAACAAAATCAATCCCAGTCACGTTTTCCCAGCCCGGCTGCTCATCAGACACGATCTTAGTGGGAGGAGGAGGAAGAAATACAAACTGGAATTCCTCTGGGCAGAGTGAGCAATCACATCAGCCCAAACACAGGGGAGCCCCATGGCAACCACTGCCAGGGTGAGAGGAGAGTATCAGAATCACCAAATCCCAGGATAATTTGGGTTGCAAGGACCCAAAATCTCATCCCATTCCACTTCTTCCAGGGCAGGGACACTTTCCACCATCCCAGGGTGCTCCAAGCCCCATCCAAGCTGGCCTGGGACACCTCCAGGGATCCAGGGGCAGCCACAGCTGGATGTGGCAGGGGTGTGCAGGGTGGACTTCCCCTCTCTGGGTGTCCCCACAACATCAGCTCCATCACCCCCAGGTACAAAGGAGAGGCAGCAAAAGGCTCCTCTGGGGAGGAGAAATGGGTGGGGAGGGGGCTGCAGAGTGTGGGAGGCAGGGATGAAGGACTCCAGGGCACCTGCAGATGTGGGATCCCTGCAGGGAGAGGTCTGGCAGTGCACTTTGCTGTCAGCATCAGCACAAACCACTCACACAGGCTCTCCAAACCTCCCACCCTTGCTTTAAATATAGAGGAGAACCCTAAACTTACCCAAGTAATATTAACAAAGCTACAGTGGGATGACACAACTTATTAAAGATCCCATTTGCAGCTGGTGACCTCCAGTTGGGGCAGATCCCAGTGATTCCAAATGTTCCAGGTGAGATCCAAACCCTCCCAGTTCAGTTCCAGCTCCCCAAATGTTTCATGTCACATTCCTGTCCCAAACACCTCCAGAAAAGTCCTTGCCTGCCCAGGGGATTGATGCAGGGGCAGTCATGAGGACTGTGCCTCTTGGCTTCCCTGAAAAGCCAGCTCCTGGGAATTTCATCCCAAGCTCTGTGGTTTAGCACAAGTTCCACATCCTGGGGGGAACTTTTCGTGCTGAGGAGCCCCACCTTCCCTCTCAGATGTCAGAAGGGGAACTTGCAGCAGATGGGAAAGATGCCAGTGCTTAGCATTCAAAAACAAAACCAAAACAACAAACCCAAACTGAAAATGAACTCCGGAGTTTTACCCCAGTTCCAGGATTTTGCAGCAGCTTGCTGGAAGTGGTTTTTGTCCCTTCCAGCAGCAGAAGTTGCATCAAAAGCTGTGCTAACAAGTAAAGTAGGGCAGTGAGAGGAAGCAGAGGGGGACTGCAGGGACCGAGCCCCAGCAGGCTGAGGTTTTCCACCCACGAGGCCCCAGGAGAGCTGGAGATCCAACCCTGTTCTCCCAGAGTTTGAGCTTGTCCCTGTCCCACCTGGAGAGCTGCACCCCACATTCCACTGTGTCTGGAACAGGTAACTCCAATCGCTGTCCTGAGGGTGAGGCTCTGAGCTGTGACATTCCCAGAGAGCCCAGGGAGAAATCAGGTGTTCTGCTCCTTCTCCAAGGGAAAAAGGAGACCTTGAACACCAGCAAGGGTGGGAACCCCCCTGTGGGAGCCACCCCAGCTGACCCAAACACGGCATCAGAGATGTCCCTAAAATGGATCCCTGGCCCTAAAAGCTTTGTTGGGGTGAAAGGCTGGCAAAGCCAAGGTGCATTTCCCAGATGGAAAAGCCCCAGGTCCCTGTGCCCTCATTTTATGGCCCTGGTTGCTGTGGAGGTGCTGGGAGTGTTGGCTGCTCCTCCCCTGCCTGCAGATTGGATAAATGAAATTCCAGTGGCTATTTCACTCTGGTCTGCGAGACTTTAACTCCCAGGGAAGCAAAATTCCCACAAACCACAGAGGGATGAGCTCCCCCACTCTTGCTCAGCTGTTGGAGAGAAGAGGAATCAGGAATGGAGGGTGATGAATAATGGATCTGTCCCAGTCTGTGTCCCAGCCTCAGCCTGGGTCCCTGCTGATCCATGCCCAGGCTCAGAGCCAGACAGGGAGACACCAGAGAGGGACAATCCTGGCTGCTGCACGGGATGCAGGATCCCCAGGGAAGAGGAGCATCCCCCAAGGGAGCAGGACCTGGCCCACCTCCAGAATGGTCCTTTCTGTGCCATGGGGGGTAAGCTGTGGCTGTGGGGAACGTGGCAGGGTGGGACTGGTTCATCCTGATCCTTTGGGTATGGAGGGAGAGGGATCCTGCCCAGGGGAGAGCTGCCAACACAGACAAGCAGGAGCAGCCTCAGGAATTTGGGATATCCTCCAGCCCTCCTTGTGTGTTAGCCCTGGCTCCACCAGGTGTGAACCTGAGAGATCCAGTGCAGGAGCAGCCTCAGGAATTTGGGATATCCTCCAGCCCTCCTTGTGTGTTAGCCCTGGCTCCACCAGGTGTGAACCTAAGAGATCCAGTGCTGGGGCTGGGAAGGGAAAGGGAAGGACTGGTGAGACTGGGGAAAGCAGGATTCCTGTCCTGGTGTCACTGGCCTCTCCCTGACCCCATCACCATCACCCCCACCCATCCCAGGGGAGAGAGATCCAGCACATCTCCCCAGCTCCAGGAGGGAGACAGATGAGATTTTGGGGTGGGCTGGGGGCAGCAGCACATCCCCAGGGCAGGGGGTGACCCTGGTGTTGCCTTCTGGCAGGGCAGAAGGAGAAACCCCCTCCTTCCCCAGCCCCCTGGGCAGAGGATGGATGTGCTGAGGGACCCCTTGGAGGCACTGGAGTGGCCCAGGGAAGCAGGAAGCCCCTCCCGGTGGCCCACAGCCCCCCACCCTGAGGAATTCCAGCTATGCAGGGAGCAGAGGTGTAAAAGGGAAAGATAAACCCCATAAATCAGGCTGTGGGAGGAGGAGCAGGAGGGCACAAGTGCACAGAGCTGCAGGAGGATGGCACAGGGAAACCCCCCCAGGCAGAGGGAGGAGAGGGATAGCCTGGAGCAGCCTGGAGAGGGGGATGGCCAGGGAAAAGCCATCCTCAGGGGGGGAAGTCCTCTCAGTGTAAAAAACCCCACAAAACAACAAAAAAAGAGTAAAATGTGGAAAAAAACCACAAAACAAAACAAAACAGGAGCAGTGGGTTAAGCATAGAAATAAAAAGCCCTCAAAATACCATTTTACATCAATTTTAGTCTGTTTTTTTATATTACTGCCATAATGGAAGAGGGAAGGAGACACAAAACTCTCCTTGAAGAATGTTACAAAGGAAGTATTTAAAACATGTAATTGTGCTTTCTGCCTAGACAGGAGAAACCCCTAAGGCTGTGCAAGCCTCCATCCCTGTGGCTCCAGCTTTCCACATGGTGCTGGATGGATGGATGGATGGATGGATGGATGGATGGATGGATGGATGGACGGATGGATGGACGGATGGATGATGGATGGATGATGGATGGGTGGATGGATGGATGGATGGATGGATGGATGGATGGATGGATGGATGGATGGATGGATGGATGGATGATGGATGGATGGATGGATGGATGGATCCATGAATGGATGGACAGATGGACATCTTGACAACTTAGCTGGTGACCTGCTCCCCTTTCCTGAGCCCTCCAGGAGCAAATGTATCCAGGCACATTTTTGGGACAGGGGAGCAGTCATAAGCTCCTGGTGAAAATCCATGCTGGTCCACACTATGTGTGATCAGGAGCGTGGTGAAAAACCCAAAGAGATGCTCTGGATCTCATCCCAGCTGCTCTGGTGCACCTTGGGAGGGATGATCCCAGCAGAATCCCAGCTTCCACAGCAGGATACTGAGAGTCAGCTCCCGTGCAGAGTGAGGAGGAAAACATGAGCCTGTGGAGGAGCAGATGGGAAATGTGACTCTTGGGGACACCGAAAATGAAGGGGGAACGGCGCGATCTCATGGCTTTCAGCCTGATTCCACACACAAGGGGATCCTAAAGTGCACCATCCTCAGTCCTGGGGAACTCTGGAGCCTCTGGGCAGTGTCCCCAGCCCTGGCAGAAGAGCTGCAGCCTCGCTGCCACGGAGCGCCCACAAGCCGTGCGAAAATAGGTGACTTACTGGAGGAGAAAGAGAAAAAAGCTATAAATATCCTGAGTGAGGGAAGAATTCATCACTCACTCACTCTCTCAGCTCTTATTCCACATCACAGAGAGCTGTTACACAAAGCCCTGCCACAAAGAGAGGCCCAGGCATGAATCACTCCCCGTGAGATATCCAAGAATCCAGCCAGAGGTGAAACCCAAACGGACCCAGACAGCCTTGGAGCCTCTGTTCCAACCACCATCTCCTGTTCATGCTCCTGTGATCACCCAGGAGACACTCTGGCCTTTTGGGAAAGACATCCAGGGGCAGAGAAGAGAGATCATCTCCCTCTGAAGGATTTGTCATTCAAAAAGACTGAAGGGGAGCGGTGGCCAAAGCCCAGGCACCATCCCCAGCCTAAAAGTTCAGGGGAAAGGGGTTTTTAGGATGCATAAAATAGAAGAGAGAGGGGTCAGCATGACAAGCCCATCTCCCTTCCTGCGTGGGCTCCCACTGTGCCTTGTGTGACTTTTCCAGCCTGCAGGGATAACTGCACCTCCCTGTTCAAAGCCAGCTCATGAATTCAGGGAGTCCCAGGATGGTTTGGGTTGGAAAGAACCTTAGAGAACATCTCATTCCAACCCCCCTGCCGTGGATAGGGGGGTCTGACCTCCCTTAGCTCCCTGATGGAGAGGAGGAAAGGATCAGCTAGAAGTTAAAGTCTGAAGGCCCTGGGGATGAAACCTGTTACCCACAACCCAGGATCACAGAGAGAGCTGGACTCTGAGATAAGGCAGATGCCTGGAATAACCCAAATAGCTGAGATAAGCCCTGGTCTGGGCCTGGCACATCATCCATCACTGACCTGGGCCAGGAGCCTGCTCTGGCCTGACCCAAGCCCCAGACACCGCAGCCACTCCGCCCTCCAGACCCCAGGGCTGCTCCAGGCAGGGTCAAGGTCTCAGAATCCTGAATCCAGGTGCAGGAGGGTGACGGGGCTGAGCCTGGTGACTCTGAGCTGTGCTGGAGCAGCCAAGCCCCCCTGAAGACAGCAGGGTGGGGTTCAGTGGGCTCTGACCAGCCTGGCACACAGGGAGGGGGTGGCAGCGACCAAGGTGGGATACCAGCAGTGGAGATTCTCCAGTGTCTTTGCTCGGGTGACACCCCCAAGCCAGGGGGGTGCTGCTCTCCAAAAGGTCAGGAATGGGCTGTGGAGGGGGCTCTGCAGGAATTTATTCCCCCTGATGAGCTCACGTGTTGGCAGGAGAAAGCTGCAGATGAAGCTGAGTGGTTTCTCATCAGCCTCATCCGTGCTTCAAGCAAGGCTGCCCAGTCCTCTGCTCCAGGTGGAGGAGATAGTGGGGGTCTGTTTTCCAGCTTCTCCTCATTTTCTTATCTCTTCTCCCACTTCCTCAGAGCCTACCAAGTCACCTCTGAAATATGAGCCCCTGTTCATCACCAGGCCAAACCATTCCCCTGAATAATTGTGGGTGAAGCCAAAGCTGAAGCCCCACAGCTTCCCTCCCCTGGAATTCCAAGGGTGGAGAGCCCTGGGAAGGGAGGGCAGCTCTGCTGACACCACAGAGGGGATGGATGGGATGGGAGAAATGCATCAGAGGTGTCTTTGCTTGTCGTGGGCATTCTGGTGCCTCTTGCAAGGAGAGGCTCAGGGCGCAGGGCAGGCACCCACAGGAGGCTGCAGGAGCCAGCAAGCTCTTCTCCTGTCATCATTCCTCCCAGGAAAAAACAGCTCCCAGCACTGGGAACCTTAATTGAGCTTCCCTCATAAATCACCTTGATGTCACCCAGGTGCAAGCACTTCCCAGGCTGGCATGTACAGGCAATCTCTGCTTTCACCCCACTCCATTCTTCACCTGACCCCTCGGAGCCTCTGTCCCCCAGCCCCCTGGGAGATCCCAGGAGCCCAGCCCCTCCAGGAATGTCAGCTATTCCAGGCTGTTTTGCCCTGCTGGACAGGCACATTGATGCTTTGAGAGACACTTGCTGTGCTAGCAGCCAGCCACTGCACCTAGTTTCCTCTCCTAGATTAGTCATTCTTCCCAAATTTCCTTCTTTTGTGTAGGGATTCCCTCTGTTTCCTGCTACAGGCTTCATTTTCCCTGCTCTGTGAGCACTTGGAAGTATTTGTACTGCCAGGGAGGCTAGTTCATCTGTTCAGCTATTTTTATTCCTCCTGAAGAATTGTTTTTCCAGAATAATCTCTGCAGGTCAGGAAGGGAAAAGAAATCATCTTAGGCACAGCTGAATGGGTTGAAAGCAGTTTCCTACACACCAGGACCCCATCATCCTGCTGAAGTCTTTCCCATTGATATTCCACGTCTCGATGATCCTTGTGGGTCCCTCCCAAATTCAGGATATTCCACGATGTAAGTGGCAGAAATTCAAAACAGAGCCATGTTCTTTGAGAGATCAGGTCCTGGTGTCAAAGGTGCCAGGGCTGGGACTGTGGGGGATGCACTGCACCTCTGAGGACTAAAAGGGTTTTGGTTTCTTTCCAGAGCTATTAAACCTCAGCCCAGCATCCCACAAAACTGCTCTTGCTCTCAGCATGCCCGGGCCTGGCACCAGGGAACAAGGGAGGTTGGAATGAGGTGATCTCTGAAATCCCTCCCAGCCCCAACCATCCTGCTGCTCTCTGCTCCAGCCTCTGCAGACACAGATTCCTTTGGGAAAGGACAACCGAAATATTTCTGGGCTCAGCTCATCCTCAGTGGCTGGATCGGTATTTGGGGGTTGAGGCTCCCTCCTGCTGCTCCTTGGAGGCAGCAAACCCAGTGTGGGATGTGGGGAGCATCCCTCGTGCTCTGCCTGCAGGGACACGCCTGGAATTCCAGCTCCAAGCCAGGGACTGGCTGCTTCTGGCAGAGCTGTGCCGAGGAGATGGAGCTTGGCCAGCTCCTTTTCCCGGGCTCCTTTCCCTACGGGGTTGGGCTGTCCATCTCTGCTCCCACACACCCTTAGGATGGTTCTTGCACGCTGGGCCTCAAAAGATGAGTCTGGACTCCAGGTTTTTTCAGTCTTCAGAATTGTTTATTGTTTTTTATCTACAAAGTCCCTTCTCTGCCAGACCTGGATCTGACCAGCACGGCAGCCAAAGGCACTCTGACCTTCCCCCAAGGCGGGCACAGCTTTTATAACAAAAACTGCGTATATCATATTTACTTTTTATCCCCAATACCTGTCACCCTCGTCACCCAGTGCACCCTCACCCCAGACCAACCCACAAGTGCCAACACCACAGCAGATGGACGACAAGAAGAAGAAAGAAGAGCCTTGTGACACGCCCTGATTGCTCCATCTTGTCTCCACAACCCCCCTGTACCAAAACCCCAAAATCTGTGATTTACCCTATAATTATGTCTTCCCTTCACCATTCACTCCTGAGTGATTCCCACAGGTTCCATCTCCTCATACACAGGTGGCACATCCCTAGATGGATCAAAATCCATCCACCAAGTGCTTCTGGCAACATTCCAAGGCTCCCGAGCCCCCCCAAGGGCTCCCCTGGCAGTTCTGGACATCAGGAGTGATGTGCTGAGTTCCCACATTTCCTCTGGGCTGGGTCTGCTCCCAGCAAGCCCCGACGCCTCCCCTGGGCCAGCCATCCCTGCTCCAGGAGGGATCCCAGCCCCACAGGGATGGATCAGCCTCACCCCAGGGGTGATTTCACCCAAACTGGAGCACCCTTCTCAATTTCCTCTCTGGGTGCTTGTGGGGCCAGGCTGTGCTGAGCCCCAGTGCCAAAATGCATTATCCACCTCGCATTCAGCTACAACATCCCCAAAATATCCCTGTTCCTGAGGGAAAACATTCCCCTTGGGCCTGCACTGCACATCTGGGCCAGGAGGAGGAACAGCACACGTGGAGCTTTCCCAGAGCCTTTTCTGGGTATTGCTGATGCCATCTCTTGTGGCATCGTGTTTTTAAAGATTTGTTATTATTATTTGTGTTAGTTGTTTTGTGTTAAGAAAATGGTTCGGTCCTTAGTTCCCCCCATGTTCTCCCCTCATGATGGTTTGTCCCAGGTTGTCTGTTACTTTCCTTTCCCGCCACTTGCCTGCCCATCAAACCCAGTGATCCTTCCCTCCTCCCTCCCTGCCCTTATCAGTCCTCTCCCCTCCCGGGGGTGCCACCTACTCCCCTTGTCACTCACTGTAAACCCCCCCCCCCGCCTTTGTTCGAGATTTTTCCATGTCAGTCACCCTTACTGTGCTGTATGATTTGCCCCTGGGGCTTTTCCCCTCCCATGTATGATCTTTATTGGTTTAATTGTTTTGTGTTAAGAAAATGGTTTGGTCCTTACTTCCCCCCATGTTCTCCCCTCATGATGGTTTGTCCCAGGTTGTCTGTTACTTTCCTTTCCCGCCACTCATCAAACCCAGTGATCCCTCTCCCCTCCCAGTGGTGCCACTTACTCCCCTTGTCACTCACTGTAACCACGCCCCTTTTGTTCGAGACTTTTCCATGTCAGTCACCCTTACTGTGCTGTATGATTTGCCCCTGGGGCTTTTCCCCTCCCATGTATGATCTTTATTGGTTCAAATATGTTGTTGGTTCCTCCCCTACCCTATCCTTATTGGTTACTTTGAGTCTCCCCCTTCACGACCACTCCCTGTATCAGCTCCCCCCTGAGCCTCTCTCCTTTGTCACTTGGCACTGGAACCATTAAGGAATAAAGCCTTCTTGACAGCAAGGCAAGTGTCCTCACTTTTTCCTTCGCCTTGGACTCCTCGTGGTCTCCTCCTCTCTTGTGCCACCCACGCCACAGACGGCACCACCACCTGGGGTCCTCTAAGGGAACCTGGGGGTGGCAAATCTTGTGGCTTCCTCCAGCCAAGCTGGGGGAGCTGCTAGCCAGGACTGATTTGCTCCCGTGGCTGCAGGGAAGAGCCGCAATCTCTCATTTGTGGGGCACCTCCGAGGGTCTGCCTTGAACACCCTGAGCTTCCAAAATCCTGCATTTGTCCTCAGAGTAGCTTCCCAAACACAGTATTTGTCCTCAGAGTAGCTTCCCAAAAACACAGTATTTTCCCTCATAGCTGGTGTTTGGAAGATGGTGCATTCCAAAGCTACTCGAAGCATGGAAATAAAAAGCCCTCAAAATACCATTTTGCTTCAATTTTAGCTGATTTTTTAAAAATACGACTGTCATAATGGAAGATGGAAGGAGACACACACAAAAAAAAAGGTTTTAAAAAAAGGTCTTTGGAAGATGGCACATCCCAAAGCTGCCTTCAGCACTGGTGAGGTTCAAAACTCAACCTTCTGTCCTTGAGAGGGTGAGGCTGCTGGTTCAGAGGAACCCTCCCAGCAGCTCAGTGAGTGACCCTTGGTGGGAACTGGAAAGAGAGAAACTTCCACAGGCACTGAAGGGTTTGATCTGCAGCCCTGGGGGAAGCTTGGATTGATGTAAAAATGAAGCAGAAAAGCCACAAACTTACATTTCTATAGTGGTAAGGAAGAATGTGCCTTGAGTAAGGGAGAAACTGCATTGGTAAGATGGTGAAGGGTTTATAAAGTAGGAAACTGCATTGGTAAGATGGTGAAGGGTTTATAAAGTAGGAAACTGTACTGATGAAATGGTGAAAGGTTTATAAAGTAGGGGTGTAATTGAATAGAATAAGCTGAGAGTTTAGAGGCTGTAACAGAAGCATATCTGTGTACATGTGCAATATCCCATTGGATAAAAGTGTCCTCACTGCAGTAGGAGTAAAGGTGATGGGTTAGAACAGCAAAATAAACTTTGTGGCAGCTGTGCATTGGGCTGGAAAGTTCTATATTGTCTTGTAACAAAGATTTTGTGACTACTTCTGAGCCATGGCCGACTGCCTGTGCCTCTAAAATCTCACAACTGCTGAGACTGATGTTTGTGTGAGCAATGGATCCTCCTGAGCCTGAAAACAGTGCCATCCCTTCCTCACCAGAATAACCCTTGGTGGCCTGAGCCCCCAGCTTGGCAGTGCTGGTGAGGGGCTGTGCTCCAGCTGCAGCCCCTCCTTGGATCACATCCTCACTTCCAGCTCCTCCCTGGCTGAGCTGGGGGCAGCTCTGCCTCTCCCTGCTCATGCACACAGCACTTCAGAGTCAGATCCAGCCTTGGAGCAGCCCCAGTTTTGCCCCTTCCCTCCCATTCCCCCCAGGACTCATCCCAAACCCTCTGGGTATTGCTGATGCCCAGCCCAGCCCAAAGGAGCTGAGCTCTCTCTTAATCCTCCTCTGGCCTCTTCCCTGTCCAGGACATCACCTCAACCCTGACACAGCCCTGGTTGCTCCCCCAGCCTTTGATCCTTCATTCCCAGCCTGGCAAATTCTCCCTGTTAGGAATTCCAGGCCTCTCATTGCATGGAGAGCCAGGCCTGCACCTTCCCCTGTAATTTAGCTTTAATTAATGCCCATTTATTATTAGCTGTTTTCAGCTGGGCTTAGCCTTAATATCAGCTGGTTCTTATGCAGAGGCCAGCAGGGATTGTTTCCATCTCCTTTGTTCCCCATTCCAGCCATTCCCCCCTCCCCTGCTGACAGATGCCCCCAGAATGTGCAGGATCAGCAGAAAGGATCCCTGTGAGGGAACAACGGGGCTTTCAAAGCCACCCAAACCCAGGGAAAGCCTCCCCACCTCCCCAGGTCAGTGCCCAAGGCATGTGGGCAAAGGAAGAACCCCCCCAGTTCCACAGGAGAAATGCAGTTTGTGTTTTTTTTCACTGGCGCACAAAAATCTGTGATTGAGGGTGGAAATTACCCAGGAGCTATTTTGAAAGAATTGGGGCATTTTCATGCTCTTTTCCTATTTTCCATTAGCTCAATTCTGGCTTTAAGAAAATAAAATAAAAAAAATAAAAGGAAAAAAAAAGAAGAACAGAAAGAAAAACCTTTCCTTCTACTTCCTTTAATCACATTTCACTCCCCACCCCCCCCCCCCCAAAAAAAAAATAGGAGCAGTGAAAGCACACCACCACAAATCCAAGAAAGCAGCAATATTTAGGAGAGAGCTTCAGAGCCTGGATAAAAAACAGGGAGCTGAGGAAGGAAGAGGAAAGGCTGAGAAAGATCATCAGTTCCAACCAGGAACCTAAACCCTGCCAGCCCCACCACAAGCACGTCCCCAAGTGCCACATCCACACACTGAGCCCTGCCAGCATTCCACCACTGATGTCCAATCCAAACTGTCCCTCCAAGTTGGGGCAGTGAGGGTAAAACTCCTCAGAGCCCCAGGTGGGCTCTGGAGCCAGCAGCAGGCACCAGGACAGGCAAAGCCTCCCCTGCAAAGGGGGACAGTGACAATTGGAGAGGGAAAGCAACGCTGGCAGGGGAGGGAAGGAGAACTGAGGCTTGGCAAAGCTCCTTGTTCCCCTGCTGGGGGTGGAGGAACATTTTGAGAAAGGTCAGGAAGTGTCAGAGGAGCAGAGACATCCCCAATGTGAGCAAGCAGGTAACAACAAAAAAATACCCCAAAAACCAGTTAGAACTGCTCGGGCTTGACATTTCCCTCACCCTCAGGGGATATTTCAGTTCAAGGGGAGATTTCAGTTCACTGCTTCTTGACAATTGTTGTGAAATTGGCAGCTCTTGCCACACTTGGTGCTTTCTGCTCCTTGCTGTGTGCTGAGGTTGCAAAATCGGCATCTGGCTTTTGGTGGGGAAAGGAATCAGCACTCCAGAGTTTCCAGGGCTCCAAATCCCACCTTGGTCCCAGCCTCCCTTTGCCCCCCGGGTGTGGGGGACTCTAAATCTCCTTAAAACCTGCAGTGACTCAGGTAGAGGTCCCTTAAAGCAGGTGGGGATGATGGGGATATCCCAGGTGCTGTGGCCTCCTGGAAATGGGAAATAATGGGAAGGAGGGAAAAGTCTGTGCAGTGTTAAACTGTGAGAAATGCCAACCACCTGTTTTTAGAATTTTAAAAGTTTAGCAGTAATAAAATGGTTGTAAAATAGTAATATAATTAGAGTAGCAATAATTTGGACAATTAGGATTTAGGACAACAGGAGACAATAAAAACAGAGTTAAGGATGGCCTGGGTGCCTTTTCTGGGCAAAATAAGCCCAAAAAGGACCCACGTTAACAGAGGATTAACCCTTAAAAGCCACAGCCTGTTGCATATTCATACACCTCATCCATGATGCATCAATTCCATTCACACACAGGATTCTGTCTGGGCAGTGTCAGCTTCTTCCTCTGAATCCTCTTCAGGGCTGAATGAGGCAGGAAGAAGTTCGTTTCTCCTGATAATGGAGCAACAAATTCTCTTTCTCTGAAAGATTCAGGTGTCCTGTGGCTGCTGTTTGGTGTGAGTGCCTCATTCCTCTCTTTTAAAAAAAATATCCCACAGACACAGTTTCTATAACTCCAAAAGTTACATTTTAACTACAAAACTACATTTAAAACTACTATTAAAATGTTAACACAGCGCTACTAATCAATACAACATAATACCTACAGTAAATATCTGTGTAGAGCCATATAATATGCACTTTTCACATAAACCAATTTTTAAGCATCCCATCCCCAGCTCAGCCCTGAGAGCTGCCCCGGGACAATGACCTGGAGCCATCCAGCCAGGAGCTCTGCCCTGCAAAGGCCTCGTTTGCTTTAATTACCCTCATTTGGAAGTCAATTCAGAGCAGCTTCCCTGAAGATGCCCGCCTGGAGCAGCCCTCGAGGAGCTGGAAAACAACAGAACTGTTTTCAGTTGCATATCAGCCCCCTCAGGCTTGGGAAAAATAGCGGAAATGCATCAACAAAACACTTTGAGGATGCTTCCTAAAGCTGTTTTCCCCAACTTGCTCTTACCCGGGCTGTCAGCACAGGCAACTTCCACTAGCCTTGAGGGCTAAAAAATCAGAGCCCCATCATCATCATCATCATCATCATCATCAAAGGATTTGGGGTAGAAGGGACCTTCAAAACCATCCAGTGCTACATGGGCAGGGACACCTCCCACTGTCCCAGGTTGCTCCAAGTCCCATCCAGCCTGGCCTTGGGCACTGCCAGAGATCCAGGGGCAGCCACAGCTGCTCTGGCACCCTGTGCCAGGGCCTCACTGCCCTCCCAGCCAGGAATTCCTTCCTCAGTTTCCCATTGGAGCCTGTGCTGGTTGTTCCCCACCCACATCTCCAGAACAAATGGCCTTCAGCCTTCCCTGTGCTCCTGGACATTCCTTCTCTCCCAGGAATGGCCCAGGGGCAGCCCCTGGTGGTCCCAGAGAGCTGGGGAGACTCCTGCTGCCTCAGCCCAGCCCTGGGGCTGCTGTGCTCCTTCTGGGACTGCCAGCAGCTCCAGGGTGGCTCAGACTGGGAATGGGGTGCCAAGGATGGGATGAAGTCATCCTCTGCCTGTTTTCCCTGCAGACTCTGGAACCAAACACCTTCCCACCAAAACATCATCTTCCCACCAAACACCTTCCCACCCAACACCTTCCCATCAAACACCTTCCCACCAAACACCTTCCCACCAAACACCTTCCCACCACCAAACACCTTCCCACCAAACACCTTCCCACCAAACAAACACTTTCCCACACAACATCTTCCCACCAAACAACATCTTCCCACCAAACATCTTCCCACCAAACACCTTCACACCAAACATCTTCCCACCCAAACAAACACCTTTCCACCAAACACCTTCCCACCCAGCCCAGCCTCTCTGGAGGTGCTGCCCACGTTTCATCCCTCCCAGGGAGGAATTCCTTCCCAATATCCCATCCATCCCTGCCCTCTGGCAGTGGGAAGCCATTCCCTGTGTCCTGTCACAGAAACCATCAGCATTGGATGCTGCCAGCCCTAAGGGCTTTTTGGTAGCCAGGAGCAGCCTGACTGATGCTCCAGCGTGTTTTCATCCACAGCAGCTTGGGCTACCAAAGCAGTGGCTGCCTGTGGCCACAGCAGTTTATTTTGGGAGGTCTGGAAGGCACAAGGTTCAGAAAAGACCAGCAAGGAAAGGTTTCTGAAATATTTTCTAGCACTTGCTATTTAAAAAAAAAAAAAAAGTTGGTATGTGGTATTTTCTGGGGTCCCCCGTGGCAGGAAGGATGAATCTGACTCCATGTTCTTAGAAGGTTGATTTATTATTTTATGATCTATATTATATAAAAGAATACTACACTAAACTATACTAAAGAATACAGAAAGGACACAGACAGAAGGCTAAAAGATGATAACGAAAATCTCATGATTCTCTCCAGAGCCTTGACACAGCTGGCTGAGATTGGTCATTAAGCTAAAACAATTCACATGAAACCAATCAAACATTCACCTGTTGGTAAACAAAGTCCACACCACATTCCAAAGCAGCAAACACAGGAGCAGCAATCAGGTAATTGTTGTTTTCATTCCTCTCTGAGGCTTCTCAGCTTCCCAGGAGAAGAAATTCCCGCCGAAGGGATTTTTCAGAAAATATGATGGTGACACTGATGTTTCAGCACAATGTCACTGCACCAGGGAAGAAAAATCAAGAGCAAGGCAGACCTGTCCCCTTCTCTGCTGCCCCCCTCCTCCCCTCTGAATTCCCGGGGAGCTGAAGCAGTGACTGCCACACTCCCTGGCTCTCCTGGCTATAAATCCATCAGGTTTCAGCCAGACTCTGAAAATAAGCTCTGCCTGGCCTTGCAGGTGACCCAGAACAAGCAGCAGAGCAGGGTTTGGATCACAGCTTTTAAATCCTGGCCCTGCTCCTGCCAGCAGCCCTTGTCACCAGCTGATAACCAAGGAGCCAAGGGCTGGATGTGGCAGCGGTGCCCTGGAACGCCAGCCTGTCCTGCAGGGAGCAGATGGCAGCCTGGATCCGGGCACCACCTCGGCTTGCTCAAGGCACTCCATGTCCAAGCCCTCTCCTGGCATGAATGGACCCATTTCCCACCCAGCAGCAGCTCTGCAGCAGCTTTGCACGGTCCCTTCTTCCCCATTCAGGTAAAAACCAGGAGCGGGGGAGCTGCGGTTCCGTTTCCTGTGTGAGAGACAAGTGCTCACACTTGGAAAATTTAAAAATGTTTATTAAAACCAAAATACAACAAAGGACTACATAACGCCAGTCATTTGGTTTTAAATTTTTAAAAGTTTAATAGTAATAAAATGGTTATAAAAATAGCAATATAATGAGAGTAATCATAATTTGGACAATTGGGATTAGGACAATTCGAGACAATAAAACCAAAGAGTTAAGGACAGTCTGGGTACCTTTTCTGGGCAAAATAAGCCCCAAAAAGGCCCCACATTAACAGAGGATTAACCCTTAAAAGCCACAGCCTGTTGCATATTCATACACCTCATCCATGATGCATCAATTCCATTCACACACAGGATTCTGTCTGGGCAGTGTCAACTTCTTCCTCTGAATCCTGACGGCATCTTCAGGGCTGAGCAAGGCAGGAAAAAGTTTGTTTGTTCTGATAATGGAGCAATAAATTCTCTTTCTCTGAAAGATTCAGGTGTCCTGTGGCTGCTATCTCAGTGCAAGTACCCCATTTCCTCTCTTTAAAAAAAAACTTACATAGCATAATTTCTATTTTAACCTTATGTTATAACCTAAAACTATATTTAACACACTACTTAAGAAAATTAATACAGCATCACTTTCTAACATAACACATATCATATTCATTTGAATATTTGCAAAAAGCCAACCATAAAATGCACATTTTTTTACATAGGGGAAAATTCTCAGCGCTGGGAATTGCTCTTCTGGATACTATGTGGCCGGTTTGTCTTCACGATCTGAGTCTTTTATACCCCTGGGGGTTGCATCAGCCAGGCCTGGCCCCTCCCAAAGTCTGTCAGCCAGCTCTTCTTTGCCATTTACCGGTGGAGACTGCTTTCTTGTAAATGGATTGGAGGTCAAGTGTTGCCATGCCTCACCCCATAAGCACCAAGCTTTTCCATTCCGAACTGCCCCATGCAAGGGGCAAGTGTGCAGCCTTCTTTTTACCTGTCCTAGATAACCCAGGCTGTCTGATGGCAACAATACAGGGGGGAAAAGGGAACTGTGGGGAGAACAGAGGATATCTAAACTACAATAACATAACTATATTTCACCAAAGCTTTTCTTAATATTCACACAATAGTTATCCTTTAATTGGGAGAGCCAACATCATTATCCATCTATTACATGTGGGATCCCCATGGAAGCAAGGATGGAGCCTGGGCATCAGCATGGCAGGGAAGTGGATTTTGGAGTGCTGGAAACGTGCCTGGGGCACAGCCTGGCTGTCTGAAAGGCTTCTCCCACCTCCTCCTCAGGGAAACAGCCTGCCCCAGGCGGATTTCTCACCTCACCAGCCCGGGGAGGGGAAAGGCACAGACTGCAGCTGGAGCTGCCTGGAAAATTGGGCATGCTGGCACCTCGCAGGGCTGCAAGGGCTGCAGGGTGGCCCAGGCACCTGATAAAGCCAGTGCCAGTCCTCCAGAGGAAGGGAAGTGCTGGGAGCATCCTCCTGTGAGGCTGCAATCCCTGCTGGCCCTCTGTCCCTGCTCCACTTGCCATTAGATGCTCCTGGAAGAGCAGGAAGAGTTTTCGAGCCTTGGCATGGGGCTGGGAGAGCCTGGAGTGGGAACAGGCAGCTTGGAACCCACCCTCACTCTGCAAACAGAGGTGTGTCCCTTTCTCAGAGCTCCCAGCCCTTCCCAGAGCAATTTCCAGGGTCAGAGTGGCTCCGTTTGGGACGTGGGGACAGCACACTGTCCCTGCATCACAGACAGGGCAAAACAGGCAAGAAAAGCAACAAATGAAAGGGTGGGCAGGCCCTGGCACAGGTGCCCAGAGCAGCTGGGGCTGCCCCTGGATTCTGGCAGTGTCCCAGGCCAGGCTGGACAGGGCTTGGAGCAGCCTGGGATGGTGGAAGGTGTCCCTGGAATGGCAGGGGTGGGATGGGATGGGCTTTAAGGTCCATTCCAACCCAAACCATTCTGGGATTCCATGGCAAACCAAGCCTGGCTGTGCTGCCTCAGAGGGGAGCAGGTATGGAAATGTGCTCTCCAAGCTTTTGGATCCCTTCCCTTCTCCAAGGTAGGTGCTGTTTTGTGTTCTGCTCCCTCCACCTCCCCTCTCCTTCCCTAGCACGGGGAGAGCTCCTGAAACAGCTGCTCCCGAGCCTTTTATTTGGGATGCAAATCATTGTTGTTCTGCAAGAAGAGCTCTCTCTTGGAGAGCCATCCTGCCAGACCTGTTCCAGCTGATTCCCTCCCAGAGCTGAAGCCCTGCCCATAAAAACCTCGGGTTACAAACCAGCCTTCACCCCTCTCCTTTATTTATCATTCCAGACCCGTCCCCCTCCTCATTTGTCTCCTTTTATTTCCCTTCCCTCCCATCTGCATTGCTGCACTGTTAATGAGATTTATGGCTGAGCATTCTCTGGCATCCAGGTAATTCCGTAGGCACTTGCTGGTCCGGTTTGGAAAGCAAACAGCTCCAAACAGCTCCCCTGACCATCCCCCCTGGCTCTGCTGCCTGAATTCCCTCAGGCAAACCCTGGGGAAGGTAAATATTTGGTCCTGGCTCCAAAGCTTTAAGGCTTCCCTCTCGGTGGGGGGATCTGGGCAGGGTTAGGGATGCCCTTTCCCATGCTGTGGGGTTGCTGAGGACCAACAGAGCTGGGGAGGAGGGGAAATGGGAACTGTGAAAAATGCCTATTTTATGATTGGCTTTTTGCAAATATCAAAATGACTATGATGTGTGTTATGTCAGGAAGTTATGCTGTATTCATTTTTTTAAGTAGTGTGTTAAATATAGGTTTAGGTTATAACATAAGGTTAAAATAGAAATTATGCTATGTAAGATTTTTTTTCCCTTAAGAAAGGACTTACAGTGAGATGGCAGCCACAGGATACCCAAATCTTTTAGAGAAAGAGAATTTATTGCTCCATTATCAGAACAAACAAACTTCTTCCTGCCTTGCTCAGCCCTGAAGACACCGTCAGGATTCAGAGGAAGAAGCTGACACTGCCCAGCCAGAATCCTGTGTGTGAATGGAATTGATGCACCATGGATGAGGTGTATGAATATGCAACACGCTGTTGCTTTTAAGGGTTAATCCTCTGTTAATGTGTGTCCTTTTTGGGGCTTATTTTGCCCAGAAAAGGTACCCGGACTGTCCTTAACTCTTTGGTTCTATTGTCTCGTACTCTCCTAAATCCTAACTGTCCAAATTTTTATTACTCTAATTATATTACATTTTTATAACCATTTTATTACTATTAAACTTTTAAAAATTTTACAACCAAGTGATTGGTGTTTTTCACAGGAACTCTGCAGGACACTGGGATCACCAACCCAGAGCAATTCCATGGGAAAAGATCCCTGGAGGCCACTGCTCCAAACCCCTGTTTGGGGTTTAAGTTCCTCCAAGGACAAAGTGGAATTGCAGGAAGATGTGGCTTCTCAAGGAGGATTTTCTCAGGTTCTCTTCAGCTCTGCACAAGCAGGAGGCACTGAGAGTTTGTCCAGGAGTAAATTAAAGCTAAGACATCCTATGCCTCCAGCCAGGAAAGCAGAAAAGGGGTAAAACAGCTTCTCCAAGTGTAATTATGCAGCAGAGTGACTGAATGGGGCAGAGAGCAGAGTTAAATCCATGCCATGGATCCTGTGGAAGCAGCAGCACCTGGAAAAGCTTTGTGGGCTTTCCCACTGGAGAACAAGCAAGGGAAACCCGAGTGTCAGCTGCTCCAGTGACTGGGAAGTGGGAATTGGCAGATAACAGAGCAGGAGGGTTTCAAAGAGCTCTGCTCATGGGGTCACAGAATGGTTTGGGGTGGGAGGGACCTTCAGGACTGTCCCATTCCACCCCTGCCATGGCAGGGACACCTCCCACTGTCCCAGAGTCCTCCAAGCCCTGTCCAGCCTGGCCTTGGGCACTGCCAGGGATGCAGGGGCAGCCACAGCTCCCCTGGGCAGTGCCAGGGCCTGCCCACCCTGCCAGGGAACAATTCCCAATTCCCAATATCCCATCCATCCCTGCCCTCTGGCAGTGGGAGCCATTCCCTGGGTCCTGACCCCCATCCCTTGTCCCCAGTCCCTCTCCAGCTCTCCTGGGGGTTTTCCTGCCCATGGGCCACAGCAAAGGGACCTTTTCTCACCCAAGCAGGTTACCCAGCTCCCCAGAGCGTGGTCATAACTCACAGCATCGTGGTGGCAGGACAGAAACCTTCTCCCTCAGCTCCAGATCTCCCTGGAAACTTCTCTGTGAAGCAACAGAAGGAAAACCAGTGACAAAACGTAAGCTGAGAAATGTGATGGTGTTCACAGGGGTCCCAGGATGAGAGAAGAGAAGAGAATCTTGACTCCATGTTCAGAAGTCTGATTTATTATTTTATGATATATATTATATTAAAAACTACACTAAAAGAATAGAAGAAAGGATTTCATCAGAAGGCTGGCTGAGAATAGAAAAGGAATCAATAACAAAGGTTTGTGTCTGACTGAGACAGTCTGGACAGCTGGGCTGGGATTGGCCATTAATTAGAAACAACCACAGAGCCCAATCCCAGCTCCACCTGCTGCATCCCACAGCAGCAGATAAGAATTGTTTGCAGTTTGTTCCTGAGGCCTCTCAGCCTCTCAGGAGGAAAAATCCTAAGGAAAGGATTTTTCATAAAACATATCAGTAACAGAGAAACCTCCCAAATCTCTCCCCATCCCATGGGTTAACCCAGCCCAGGTCTGCCATGGGATGGGAAATTTGTATCACCTGCCAACAAAAAAGGGAACTGCATTTTGCACTCTGCAGTTTCCTCTGCTGCTGGGATATATTTTCATGTTAAGAATAAAAATTTTGGTTGTGCTTCCTAGAGGGTAAAGTCTTGTTCCCTGCACTTTCTCCCCCCTTTCTGTGGGCTGTGATCATTTCAGGGCACCTTGGGGACACGGTTTAGTGGCTGCACTCGAGCTCAGAGGGCTTTGCCAGCCTCAGTGATGACTCTGTGATCTTCCTCCCCTTAGAAAATCCTGTCAGCTTTACCCTCTGTGCCAAAGCCCCTTTGAAGGCCTTGCCCAGAGCGGGCCAGGAGAGGATTATCCATGCTGGAATCTCCCTGGGGATCAGGGGGATGGATGGCAGCTCCAGCCAGCCCATCTGCAGTGCAGTGCCATCAGGGAGGGACTCCCTGGCAATCCAGGGGCACTTTTCCCTTTCATGGAGGGCACTCCCTAGGAAGGAGCACTTGGCAGCAGATGAGTGAGGAATGAGATGGCTGCAATCCCATAATTTAATTAGGGCTGTGTGGAAGTGCCTAAGGAAAAGCCCATTTCCTGAGCAGGCTGCAGTGCCCCGGGTGTCTGGGACCCTCCCCCAGCTCCCCCCAGCTCTCCACCCCCAGCTGGAGAGGTCTGCTGGGGAGGGGAAGGGCAGGAGTCACGCTTCCATCCCACAGAGGCAGGAGGTGGCCGTGGAAATCTAAGCTCCAGGTCTCCTTCCGTGTGGGAGAAGTTTCAGGCCTCCAGTTTTGCAAATGAGTGTCAGGAAAATGAACCCACAAACACCAGAGGTTTGTGTCCAAAAAGGAGACAGAGCAGTCCTGTAACTTTATTAACATAAAGGGAGAGGCCATGGGGCATTCCCCTGGGATCTTTCCAATTTTTGGAGGATGCTGCCTCCTTTTTATCCCAATTCCCAGCCTCATTTCCCTTCTCTCTTTCCCCATTTCTGAGGTACTTGAGAGGTTCAGACTTCCCAAAACACCTGATCCCAGAGATTCCCCTCTAATGTACAACCCTCGCTTTAATTGTTAATTCTTACAGAATTATGGGGTTTTCCTTCCCCATTGCTTCTTTCATCTCTCAATGTCCAATTTAATTTATCAGCAAACCTAAAGTTTGTTTTTAAAAGCAAATGTCATTTTCCCATTCATCAATCAGTGGAATCCTTCCTGTTGTTTCTTTTCTCTCCCAGTGCTGGTTTTATCCACCAGCAGACCCACAGCTGGTTTGGAAAGACAAATCCACTGTTCCTCTCACGAGCAAAGAGTGTTGGCCAGGACAAGCCAAGGATCTGCTGCAGAAGGAGGATGCTGGGGGGACAGATCCCATGTGCCCTGACCCCCTCTGACACCATCCCAGGAGCAGGAATCTCCTGCAGGATCTCCCCAGCTGCTGGGGAGCTCCAAACAGCCCTTCCTGATCATCCCACGGAGCAGCTCCCAGATAAACTGAGAACAGGCAGGGATGGCAGGGCCTGGGCACAGCTTTGGGGCACAGTCAGACCTGGCTCTGGTGCCCAGCTGCCCCTCCATGGCCTGTGAGTGCCCCTGGGGGGAGAGGGCCTGGGAAAGGCTGCCCAGAGGAGCTGCCCCATCCCTGGAAGTGCTGGAAGGAGCTTGGAGCAGCCTGGTCTGGTGGAAGGTCCCTGCTGAGGGAAGGGCTGGAACATGATGAGCTTTAAGGTCCTTTCCAACCCAAAGTGTGATGGAGCAGAAGGATGTGGGAGGAAGGGAGGGAGGGACCTGCAGCCTGGGGGACCGCTTGGCAAAGGCAGGAATGCACAAACCCATCCCTCCAAGAGGGAGCAGCCTGCTCCTGCCTCCTCCCTGCCTCAGGGAAGAGCTCATCCTGACCCAAAACCCACAGGGGATCAGTTCAGCAGGAGGTTTTGCCTGGATTCTGGCAGCATCAGGATCAGGGATCAGGACCAGGATCAGCAGCAGGATCAGGATCAGTTCAGCAGGAGGATTTCCCTGGATTCTGGCAGGATGAGGATCAGGGATCAGGATCAGTTCAGCAGGAGGTTTTGCCTGGATTCTTGCAGGATCAGGATCAGGGATCAGGATCAGTTCAGCAGGAGGATTTCCCTGGATTCTGGCAGGATCAGGATCAGGGATCAGGATCAGGATCAGGGATCAGGATCAGTTCAGCAGGAGGTTTTCCCTGGATTCTGGGGGGATCAGGATCAGGGATCAGGATCATTTCAGCAGGAGGTTTTCCCTGGATTCTGGCAGGATCAGGATCAGGATCAGGACCAGGATCAGGGATCAGGATCAGTTCAGCAGGAGGTTTTCCCTGGATTCTGGCTGGTTCCTGCCCCACACATTCCTGGTACCACAGCTCCCAGCAGCCTCCCAGGGGCTCAGCCAGACACAAAGCCCCCCTGGTGCCAACAAATTCCTGCACAGCAGCAAAATGCCTGATGAACAAATTAACAATCCCTGGCTGCTGGCCACCCATGCAGCAGGCCCCAGCTTGCAGCAGGAATTGCTGCCCCATTTTGTGCTCCGGATGCTCCAAGGTGAAAGGGAGCTTTGTCCCAGGGCCCTGCCAGAGCCAGGGATGCCTCAAGCTGGCAAGCAGCTCCTCCTGCACAAAGTCCAGGACAAAGGCAGGGCTGGGCATCCCACTCTGCTCCTCAAAGCCTTGGCCAGCTCCCAGCTGCAAGGGGAAGGAGGGAATTCTGGTATCTCACTGCAAGTCCTGTCCCTGGAGACACCCCCTGGAAATGCATCATAACATTATCCCCTGTTCTTGCTGGTTTTTAGGAATCCTTCTCCCTGTTCATAACTCTCCCATTCTGAACCGTGCTCCTATCAGCAAACTTCTTGGTGCCATAGGATCTGGAATTTCCAAACCTCTTTGTGACCTGCTGAACTCCTTCTTGTAGCTCCAATATTCACCTACAAGTCTGATTTCAACAGTAATCTCAAGGTGAGCTCTGAGGACAAACTCAGTTAAATGTCCCCAGGAGATGCCACCATCCCAGTGCCACAGGAACACCCCAGGAGATGCCAACCATCCCAGTGCCACAGGAACACCCCAGGAGATGCCACCATCCCAGTGCCACAGGAACAGCCCCAGGAGATGCCAACCATCCCAGTGCCACAGGAACACCCCAGGAGATGCCACCATCCCAGTGCCACAGGAACAGCCCCAGGAGATGCCACCATCCCAGTGCCACAGGAACACCCCAGGAGATGCCACCATCCCAGTGCCATCACCACAAGCAGCTGCAGTCCCCCTCCCCTGGCACGGGAGGACCCCAGCACAGCAGGGATGGTGATCCATGGGGGCCAGGCCAGCAGGTCCCCAGCTGGTTGTCACCCCAGCTCCTCTGCAGGCAGCTTCTGAGAGAAACCCATAGGAAATTCCCAGCTCTGGGAATCTCCCAGCTCTGGGAATCTCCCACCTCTTCTTCTAAGCTGGAGGCTGCTGGTTTTTCAAGACTCAAGGTTTTGCTGCTGGACTGGCAGCCTTTTACTGATGCTCCTGAGCAGGATGAGGTCTGTGGTCCAGCTTGGAGGGAGCATTCCCTGAGGAATCCCCCCCCCCCACACACACAGGAGGCTGCCTGGGTATGGTTGGGCAGGGATTCCCCTGCTGCAGAGCCCACCCTTGGCTCACCTGCAGCTGTGTGAGGGACTGGAGCCTCTCCAGCCTTTGGGATCTTCAGAGGAAGCAGAAAACAGGCAGGAAAAGACCCTGAGGGGCAGAGGGAGCTGGGAAAACTTGGCTGTTGCAGACAGAAAAAAGGAATGATGAAGGTTTGTGAATCTAGGGTCAGCACCTGTGGCTCAGGTGTGGTGATGCTCTGGGCTGTACCTGAAGCAGTCTGACTCCCACAGCCCAGCCCTGCCCCAGCTGGGGCAGGAAAATTCTGCCTGGAAAATTTCCAGCCTGGAAAATCAGCACCAGGCACAGCCAGCCCTTGCTGTGCCAGGGCAAAGCCTGGAACAGAGCTGCTCTCCTGCCATCCCCTGAATTTCTGGGTGCTCCTGGAGGACCATCATCACTTATAGCACATTTCCCCCAAGGATTGCCCTTCTGCTTCTCACTTCCTTCCTTGTCACACAATTTGGGCAAAGTTTGTTTGCTATCCCAGGCAGGAGGAAATTGCTCTTATTTAGCCAAGGTTCTGCACTTTTGGTGAGTTCAGTGGCCTGGTCTAGCAGCAAAGCGAGCCTGGCCAGTGCAGCTGTAGGAAACCACCCCAGTATGTTTTGATCCCACTGTTGGTTCCCAAGGGACTCCTGGGTGAGGAGAGACTCTAAGGGTGGCCAGTGCTCCAGGGGAACCCAGACCTCCCCCAGCTGCTCTGCAGAGCACCAGGCAGGGCTCTTCCCACCAGCTTCCTCTTCTGCAGAGAGCTCTGAGTGCAGCTGCGCCCAGCAGACACGGAGCAGCTGCAACTTCCCAGTCCCCAAAGTCCCCCCAGTTCACCCTGCAGGCAAAAGTTTTGATCCCATAAAATCACAGAATGGTGTGGGTTGGAAAGGACCTTAAAGATCATCCAGTGCCACCCCTGCCATCAGCAGGGACACCTTCTACTGTCCCAGGGTGCTCCAAGCCCTGTCCAGCCTGGCCTTGGGCACTGTCAGGGATGCAGGGGCAGCCACAGCTGCTCTGGGAATTCCATCCCAGCCCCTCCCCACCCTGCCAGGGAACAATTCCTCATTCCCAATCTCCCATCCATCCCTGCCCTCTGGCAGTGGGAGCCATTCCCTGGGTCCTGTCCCTCCATCCCTTGTCCCCAGTCCCTCTCCAGCTCTCCTGGAGCCCCTTCAGGCCCTGGAAGGGGGCTCTGAGCTCTCCCTGGAGCTTCTCCTCTCCAGGTGAGCACCCCCAGCTCTGCCAGCCTGGCTCCAGCCCTTGGAGCCCTAGGATAGCTCCGCATCCTCCTGCTTGGACACAGCTCTGCAGGTGGGGTCTCGCCTGAGCAGGGTAGAGAGGGAGAATTCCCCTTTCCCTGGTGCCCAGGCTGTGGGATCAGCCCAGCACATGGGAATTTTCTGGGCTGCAGTGGCTGGGTCCTGCTGAGCTTCTGAGCAAGTCCTTCTCCTCAGGGCTGCTCTCCTCCATTCCCCACCCAGCCTCTCTTCCTGTATTCCTGGATTTCTGTATTATTTCTGTATTCCTGTATTTCTGAATTTCTGAATTATTTCTGTATTTCTGTATTTCTCTATTTCTGTATTTCAGTATTTCTGTATTTCTGTATTTCTGTATTCTTGTATTCCTGTATTTCTCTATTCCTGTACTCCTGTATTTCTGTATTCCTGTATTCATGTACTTCTGTATTCCTGTATTTCTCTATTCCTGTATTCCTGTGTTTCTGTATCCCTGTATTCCTGTATTTCTGTATTATTTCTGTATTTCTGCATTCCTGTATTTCTGTAGTTCTCTATTCCTGTTCTCCTGTATTCTGGATTCCTGTATTCCTGTATTCCTGTACTTCTGTATTCCTGTATTTCTCTATTCCTGTATTCCTGTTCTTCTGTATTTCTGTATATATTTCTGTATTCCTGTATTTCTGCTTCTCACTGAGCTGTGCAGCACTGGGCTGTAAATTCCTTCTTCCTGCCACGAAACAAGCAGCAGGAGTGAGGGATGCAGGATTCCCAGCCCTATCCCCTGCATTCTGCCCCTCCTTCCCACCTGGAGAGGCAGCCAGCTGGAGCAGTGCTGGGATGTCCCTTTCTGGAGAGCCCTCAGTGTGGAGCATCCCCCCACGTGCATTCCCTCCTCTCTCCAGGGAATGCAGGGTGAGGAGGGAGTTCAGGAGAGGTCACAGCACCAGGCAGGGATGGAGAAAATGAGATTTACTGTCCTGCTGTGCTTCAGGCTTTGGGTGAATCACAAGAGGCCTTGAGACCCAGGGCAGCTGAACAGCTGAGGTGACTTTGGCCCTTTGTGGCCCTCACTGTTCTCTTCTGAGTGTTGTCCCCTGATGGTACCAGGGGTGGGAATTTGGGAAGAAACCCCTGCAGGAGCCTGCAGCAGCCATGAGATGGACTTGAGCTCAGTGGGCATTCCAGAATCCACTCCTGGGGAAGGCAAGCAGAGCCTCTGGATCCTGAAGCACCTAATTCTAAGGGAAGCTGAGGAGAAAGAGGGGAAAAACAAAACCCACCAGGAAAACAAAGGACATTTCTGAGCAATGATTGCTTTACCTCAACTGCATTGCCATCCAGCCTCCAGAAACTCTGGAACAATCCCACTCCTGGGTCATCTTTTGTAGCTTCTGGAGCTAAACAGCTGCTTCTGGCAGGGAGACTGCCCTGTCCTGCTCCAGCAGGAAAGCAAAGCAGGGGATTTATCCTGTCCTTTCCTGCAGGAGACACAGTGCAGTGGTTCCTGGCAGCAGTGAGGAGGTGTTCACACACATCTGCAAAGCCCTTCCAGGCCCAGGGAGCAGCCAAACCCACGGGGAGACCTGCCAGGAAAGGAGCTCAATCCTCTGGGATGCAGCTGGGCACTGAAAAGGTGAAATGGGAGATCCAGGGAGGAGAGAGGCAGCTATGAAAATCATGGAGGAGGAGGAGGAAGAGGGAGGTAGGGAAGGGAGCATGCCAGCACCAAGCAGATGAGGCAGATGTGGTAATTGGCCTGTCTTTCCCAGTGGAAAGGTGTTTCCATCAGGAGGATTTCCTCCTGGCATCAATCAGGGATGGCACAAGGCGTCCATCCAAGCCCAGAGCTCCTAACTGGGGCTCCCAGAACAAGATGGGCCACTGGGGAGGCTGCTTGGGCAACTGAGCTCCAGCTCTGTGCCCTGGCAGAGCTTTCCTGCAGGGAGCTCTGCACCCTGAGGGAGGGGACAGGGAGGGGACAGGGGCTGGGGCCAGCCCAGCTCGGGAGAAACAACAAATCCTGTCGGGACAAGAAACAGCCCAGGGTTTCCAGGCTTGCCTGCAGGACCTGGGAGGGTGTGCAGGGATGTTCTCACATTCCAGGCTAAGCTGATATCCATCTTCCCCCTTCACCGGGCCTGACCTCAGCAGAGGCAGGGGCTGTGCCTGCTCACTCAGGATGACTAAAGCAAGGGTTGATCCAGCTTCTCCCAGCCCAGGATTGCACACACACCATGCTCCTTCTCCAAGGAGAGGGCTGGGGGGTGGATTTTGGCAGCTCCTCTTCCCCCAGATCAAGGGCAGTGACACCCATGTGAGAAGTGACCTTGTTTTGTTTTACAGTTGTGCAGAGAGGTTGATGTTTTTATTCAGTGTGGCCATCCCGTGCCAGGAAGTTCCACCACAGGGCTTCCAAAAGAGACTGGGAATATGAAATTGCACCAGCATTTAATGGGGTAGAGAGGGACAGGGATAGCCCTAAACTGGGTGCAAAGAAATAGACCCCTAAATTTTCAGTGTTGCTCTCATGCTAAAATTCCCTCCTTTAGCAGCTGAAAATGCTGTTTTTATGGGCTGACACCAGAAAGTGGCTTCCTGCAGCTCCAGGAGGCTCAGAAAGGGAAAGGTTTTTGAGCACTGGGTTTTCATAGCTCCCACCTTCACAAGTCCCATCTTAAACACAAACCAGCCAAGGCTGGGGACTGCTGGGCTGCTGGGTGACCTCCAGTAGCACTGGGCTGGACTGGTCCCTGTGGGGAATGCACTCAGGGAGAAAAAGAGTCTGGTCTGGGCAGTGTGCAGGCCAGCCTGGTTATGAGGCAGCAAATTCCCACTCCAGAGCCTGCTGGGAAAAGGAACTCAGGAGGAGCTTACATCAGGCTGGGCCAGAAGTGTCTCCACGGCTCCTGGCTTGTGACAGGAGGCCAAGTGACTCAGTTGTGGTGGGTGGGGGCAATGGGAGAAGGGGATGTGGTCAGGGAGCAGGGCATGAGTCACCAAGGAAGGGCATCTGCTGATAACAGCTGGATAAACTCACAGCAGAGACATCAGGTCTGCTGGGGAGAACATCCCAGCTGGAAGCCAAGGGCTGGAGACAGGGATCCCAACAGGCTGAGCAGGGGAGGGCTGTGAGAGCTGGCATGGGCTTTTCCTGCTTGGCAGCTGCCTGGGATTGAAAAGCCAGGTGTGTGCTAAGGAAGGCAGGAGCCTCCCCTGAAATGGAAAATGTGAACCCCCTCCCTCTGAATTGTTATAAATTTGAAATTAAGGGGCTCTCAGGCAAAGATATGGGAGCAGGAATAACAGTTCTTTAGTAGGAAAAATAAGAATACAAATGTAATAGTACAAACAACAAGAACCAACAGTGACAGAGTCAGGATATGGCCTGAGTCCCTGTGTGCCAGGCTGTTGGTAGCAGTCCCATTAAATGGTGGCTGCAGCCCTCCTGCAGAGACAGGGGTGGCTCTGCTGGAGCAGTGATCCTGTAGAAGGGTGGAGTTCTCCTCTGAAGATCCAGTGGTGGTGTAGGCTGGTCTGCTCTCCCTTTGGGAATGCAGTGGGAAAGGTGCTGTGGTGCTCCGCCTGTCCGATTATATCCAGGAAGGAATGCTTGGCTCCTCCCCCTGGGCGGAGCTTCTCCCAGTGGGATGATGGAATTTTATCACTCAATGGCCCATGAACAGAAGATATTTCCCCCAGGGAGGGCTGGTTTGTGGGAGAGATAAAGAAAACTGCCCATTGAACAGCAGAGAACTGCCCCAGCTCTGACAGATGGGGATAGAACACACACCCCAGCCACATCTTCCAGCCTAAGACAGCAGCTCAGCAGGGGCTCAGGATGAACATTTCCCAGCAGCTCAGCAGGGGATCAGGATGAACATTTCCCAGCAGGTAACACCATGGCCTCGTGTCCCTCACTCTGTGATTCCACCGTTCATCTGGGCTTGGAGTCAGCCTTGTTCCCTGCTGTATTCCCTGTTATATTCCTTCCCTATCCAGGGACAGACAATTCCCTCCCATCCCACAAGGCACCAGTCCTGCAGACTCCTCTGTGGAGCAGTTCCCTGCAGGAATGCTCTTGGGCCAGAGATGTGGGACAGCACAAATCAGTTTGTGCTCTGCTGCTGCCTCCTCTCCTCCACCACCCTCAAAGCCTCAGCTCTGAGCAGTCAGAGATCCCACTGAGGAAAACGAGGGAAAAGGAAGGACACAAAGGAACCACCCTCACCTGGTGGGAATGGCACAGAGGCTGTGACCTGCAGGTCTCAAAGACATCCCTGGCAGCAGGTGAGGAACCTCAGGAAGGGAAATGGGCCAAGGTGTCCAGCGAGGAGACCGAGGATGAGAAATCACTGCCAAGTCCCTGGGACACTCCGGTGCTTTGTGGTGGTGCCCACAAGGCTGGGACGCCATGGAAAAGCACACACTGGGGCCAGGATTCCTGCTGGATCCTTTAGCACACATTAGTCAGCACCGTGGAGAATAAGTGCAGCCAGAGTGGGATCACGTCTCCATGATCTAATCCCTGCTCTCCACTGGTGTCCAGCTCCCGTGGAGCTGAAATCCTCCTGCAAACCCATCCTGCTCTCCCCTGGAGCTGACTCACGAGATGTGTCATGGTCACAAGGCTGCTCCTCTGCACCCAGCACTGCTGTGGCACTTCCCCTTCAGCTGGGAAATTGGAGAAGCAGTGTCCACGTGGCCCAGGAGCAGTGGGGGAAGAGGTGGCTGGCTGCCAACAGCAGCTCTGTGTCCCTGGGGACTCATCCAGATGATTCTGGTGCTGTCCCACGTGCTGGACCCATCGCTGAGAGGGCACCAGATTATCCAGGCTCTCTGTTGCTCACAGTGCCAGGGAGAGGGATCCTTATGGGAGAAGATGAAGATGAGGCCATGGAGACCATCTTTGGCACAGGAGCTGGGGGGAGACCAAAATTCCTGAGCGTGGGGAAGCCACAAACCACCCAGCTCAGCCAGCGAGGTGTGGGCACATTGGTCAGCTTCCCTGTGGGGAAATGTTATCTCCCCAAATGTTATCCCCTGGCCAGGAGGAAGGGATCCATTGCCAGGAGGTGGGCTTTAGAGCAAGCATGGGCCAGGGAGAGCTCAGGGAGCACAGCTTTCCCCTCATTCCTGTGCCTTGGCGTGCAGGCTGACCACAGCTGTGCAGCTGTGTCATCCCAAGCACAGAACCCAGACACTGCCATTGCCAGATTTCCTTCCACTCTCCTGGGTCAGGACCTGAAGGGATAAACATGAGGCCTCCAAAAACTCAGACCTGCTGACTGTACAGGCACTTTGTCCATCCAGGGCAGATTGCAACTCTTGGGTTTTTTCCCCCATGCTTTGCCTTAAACAGAGGGATAATCTGTGTTTTGGAGCAGTGCATCCTTGAGCTGTGCATCCTGGAGCAATCCCCCATTTGCTTCCAGAAGTTGCTATGGAATGTTTTCCTAAGAAAAGAGGCTCCTGCTGCTTCTGCCTCTCCCAGTGCCTGAAGTTCTCTACCTGGATGTGTCCACTGGCCACACAGACCCAGCTACATCCTGATCCTCCCATCTCAGGCTGGATCATGGAACCACAGCATGGTCTGGGTTGGAAGGAGCCTTAAAAATGATTGCCTGCCATGGGCAGGGGCACCTTCCACTACCCCAGGTTGCTCCAAGCCCTGTCCAGCCTTGCTTTGGGCACTTCCAGGGATCCAGGGGCATCCAGAACAATTTGGGCAAAGAGGCTCAGTTACTCTGAAGAATAATCCCATTAAACACTACACACCAGGAGTGAATTGCTTTATGTCAAGCCTGAATTTGCCAACGTGTGCTGTAAATAAATATTTGATTAAGGTAATAACCCTGGTGCAAAAAAGAAGAGATATTTACATGACCACCTTTGAGCTGAACACAATATCTGGTGCCTGCATGTTGCAAAAATTAGACCCTCCCTCCAAGCACTTGGAAGCAACAGGAATCACAATTGTGGGAATCACAATTGTGGGAATCACAATTTCCCACTTTGTGGGAAAGCCCACGGGGCAGAGGGAATTGCCAAGCAGTGCTGAGAGTGCACTTCTCACCCCAGAGGCAAAGGGTGAGCAGTCCTGATCCTGAACCTCCTGCAGAGAGCAATCCCACCAGTGCAGGGTTGCTCCAGCATTACTGCTGGCACTGGGAGCACTGAGTTACACGAATTAATTACTCCAGTATTACCCCAACTCCACAAAAACCAGCAGGATAATTTCCTTGCCCGGGCAGCCTTAATGATGCTCCTGTGTGGCAAGCTGGGAAGGGAGGAAGCAGGGAGATTCCAGGTTTGGAGAGGCTGGAGCCAGCAGAGATGGTTGGAGGAGATGTCGGTGCGGGCAGACAGGTGTGGCGTGGGCACAGATGTCAGCCAGGCTGGCAAAGGGAACCAGCAGGGTGCCATCAGCTCCTCCCTGCCAGCCTCCAGCCTGCCCCAGGCGTGCCCTCACACCAGGGCAGTGCTCCCATGGGTTCCCAGCCTGCTCCAAGCCCAGCCTGTGGCACGGTGTCCTAACACACCAAGCTCTGCAAACTGTACCCACAATCAGCCTTCCATTCCATCATCCCCCTGTGCTCCTCCTCACCTCTTCCAGTTGCTCTCCCTGAGCTGTTTGCTGGACAAGCTGTAACCAAAGCCTCGAAGGGAGGCAGCAGAACCTTCCTGTCTGCTAAATCCATCTCCCAGCACTGCACTAGCAACATCCTCCTGTGCCTGCAGCCATCCTGCAATCAGCTTCTTCCCCACTTCCTCTTCCTGTGGCCATTCACACGGACCAGAGCCCAGCACATGGGGCAAGTTTTATTAATAGGGATTAAAGAGACCTTGTTAGCAGATAAAAGATGCAAACACACTACCTGCATGACATCACCTCGCTCTGCTTCTCCTGAAGGGCCCCAAGGTCACTCCCTACTCCCTGTGGGACATCCAGATCCTCTCCCCCCTGCTCTCCACTGCCTCAGCTGCAGAAGTGATCCATGTGCTCCTCCATGTGAGCCCAGCTGATTAGGAAAGATGTTAATGAGGTCAGTTCCATTAATGGAGTCAGTTCCAAACTGAGTCCCTGAGCACTTCTGTTCACCTCTGAGCACATCCTGTTCTTCATCCTGCTTCCAGCCCACCTGAAATTCCTACAGCAACCCTCAGGTTGGCTCCCTTCATTGGAAAGAAAAAAAAAATCCCTTATCAATAAAATGCATTTTGGCTCTATCTACTCAAGCTTGTGATATCAGTTAGATGTTTATTGAGCTCTTCACTTGTTCAAAACAGTGTCACAACTCACCTTGACTAAAATCAGTCCTTCTGTCTGAGGAGGAGGCCAGAGGAGCCAAAGCCAGGGCTAGAGGCTCAAGCTGCACATCAGTACCATGGCTTTGGCTGGGGGTGGCACCTCTCTGTAGGAGTCAGTGATGATTTGGGCAAGAAAATTCCCCATGAATGAGCTTTTTGCTTTTTAAAGATGAGCCTGAAGCTGGGTCTATAAACAGAGAATCAATTATTGGGGACATTAATTGTGCCCCATTTAGGCATGAGCTCCCAAAGATGAGTTTTTGTGTGATCATCCCTGGCAGAGCCAAGGTTACCCCATCCAAACCAGAACAGGTCCAAAACTGTGCTAAAAGTCAAACCAAATCTCCCCCATGCTGGCAATAACAACCAACAACATGGATTGCTGCTGCCAAGAGAAAACTAGCCCTGTCCTGCAAGGAAAGGAGACTCACGTGTTTCAGGGGGAAAATCTGGGATCTTGACTGCTTGGAAGTCAGCAGCACTGATGATTCCTGTCCAGGAATCTGTGGATGTGACACCTGGGGACATGGTTTGGTAGTGGGTTTGGCAGTGCTGGGCTGGACTTGGTGGACTTGGAGAGCTTTTCCAACTTCAATGATTCTGTGATTGCCACAGAACAAAAATTCCTCACCCCAAACCCTCCAAGACAGAACGATGACATCGAATCAGGGTATATTTAACCACAGGAACATTGGTTAAAGCCCACAGGCTCATCCAGAACTGTTGAGTTTTTACTTCTTTTAAGGACTGTCCAATTAAGAAATGACACTTCAGTTATTTTTACTTTTAACCCAATAACCAACCACCCATGTCCCGCAATGTGGAGTTTTTTATCCAATTACACAAAACCACCCAAACCCGTGGAGGAGAAGAAGGAGAAGAAGAAGAAGAAGGAGAAGAAGAAGGAGAAGAAGAAGAAGAGAAGAAGAAGAAGAGAAGAAGAAGGAGAAGAAGAAGAAGAAGAAGAAGAAGAAGAAGAAGAAGAAGAAGAAGAAGAAGAAGAAAGAAGAAGAAGAAGAAGAAGAAGAAGAAGAAGAAGAAGAAGAAGAAGAAGGAGAAGAAGGACTAACCTCAGCCCTAAAACCTCCATCTTGCTCTATATATATATTACTATATTCTAAAACATTAAACTCTAATTTTTCTACCATGTGATGGTACACACTTCTATTTAAACTCCACACCCACAATCCCAGTGCTATCATTCAATCTTAACCCAATATCCAACCACCCATGCCCTGCAATGGGAACTTTTTATCCAATTACACAAAACCACCCAAACCCATGGAGAAGAAGGTGAAGAAGAAGGTGAAGAAGCAGGAGAAGAAGAAGGTGAAGAAGCAGAAAAAGAAGAAGGTGAAGAAGGACTAACCTCTGCCCTAAAACCTCCATCTTGCTTTATCTATATTAATATATTCTAAAACCTTAAACTAAATTTTCCACCCTGTGATATTAAACACTTCCATTCAAACTCCACACCCATAATTTTAGTTCTGTCATTCCATTTTGGAAGTCCTCTCCACGGCCTCAGGTCAAATGCAGTGTTCTCTTGGGGGCCAGCACAGAAGGTCTGAAATTCTCAGCAGCCAGGGCTCCAACACAGAACGTGGCCAAAAAAGCTGCCAAGGACAAATCCCTGTGAGCCCTCGGGGCCTCTGCAGCCATCCCTAGGAAAAGGGCAGGGATAAGGGCGTGGCTGGACAGCGCAGGACGGGAGATTTCACTCAAGAGCAAGCAGATCCAAGTGTCCTGAGAGAGAATTTCCCAGGAATGCATCGTGGGACGTGGATGCTGCCACTCCAGCAGCATCTCAGAGGCGGCTCCTTCCTCGGGCACCGCTTCCCGAGCGCTCACAGCTCCCAGCAGGAATTCCTGCTGGACACAGAGACACCATCCCAGCTCCTTGGAGGCAAAGGGGAGCTGCTGACCCTTTGGAAAGGCCCACGGTGTCTGCAGGAGTTCCCTGGGTGTTGCAAAGGAAGGAGCAGGAGCGTTTTGTGCCTCACCTCCCACGGCCAGACAGCGCCGTGATTCACCCACACCCCCCACCCTGCCAAGGTGCGAGTGCTTGGGCGCCTTCCAGGCTCTGCCTGGCTGTGCCTCGGCATCACAGCGGGCTGGAAGTGATTCCTGGAGACGGGGAAAGAGCTGCTCCAGGCAAAATTTTGGTGCATTAAATGTCTGGTGAAGCCCCGTGAGAGACGGAAGCCAAATCAATTATGAGTCGAGACCTGATGCCCTTCCTCAGCTTTATGGGAATTTCCACCAACCTGCACTAGGAAAACTGTCTTCTTAGGAGGTGATACAGGAGTCAGCATGGAGGAGAGAAGCCCCAAATGTCCGAGGTGCCTCAGAGAAGAAAGCAGCATCCCAAAAATCTCACTTCCTCTCAAACTACGACAATTGCTTTGTTCGATGGTTTTAAAGATGAGCAGAAATCACTGCAGCCTGAAGCAATGCCCAGACCAGGAGACACCATTGTTGGGAAGGATGAGAATTTGACAAGGAACTCTCACAGATGTGTGTGCTTGGCAGAAAGATTTTTACATGTAGAATCTGAAGAAGGAATAGAGATGGAAGCAAGTTTTGATATAGAAGGAAAGAATTGCTGAGCCAGCCTGACTGGATAACTAAGGAGGCAAAGGGTGTGTTGGTTAGAAGGGGTTTCATGGCTTAGAGCAAAGGATAAACCCACCCCAAACAAGAAGATGTTTTTACCAAGCAGGAAGAGAGCACAGGCAAACAAGCCTGCTGATGTGGCAAGCAGAAAAAAGGTCTCAGAATTTTCCACTGCAAGAAAACTGAAAAACAACTTCTAGCTGAAACTGTGATGTACTGACTGTGAGTGACTGGAGAGCAGTAACATGAATATGGTAATTAGTTATGATAGGCTGTAGGTAATAGTTCAGGTATAGATTGGTTCTGCTGTATGAAGATGCTCAGCAAAGAAAAGTAAATAATGCAATGTAACCAAAACCAAAGGGTCTCCAGGCCTGCCTGCAGCTGGAGCTGACAGCTGTGGGCACAGCTCTGTCACCCACGGCCCTGGGCTGCTGTGACACCTTGGATACAATAAACTGCATTTTGGAGAGCCCCTGGAGTCCCACATCCCTCATTCAGGCTCTTACACACCGTCTCATAAAGGTAAGACCCAGGAGGGCAATTCCAGCAGCACAATGCCAACCCTGGCACCCTTTCCTTGGGGTTTGATCCAGAGCCCATTTGAGTTCAGGATACAGAGACTGCAGGGATGGTGTATTACAAAGCACCCATCTCGTTTGGCGTGGGCTTCTGGAGGTGTTGAAACACTCAGTCCCTCCCTGGTCCCTTCTAGCACACAATTCCAGAATCCATCTTTGACTGCCAAAAGCCAGCATCCAAAGAGGATAACCCAACCTTCCCTATCTGTCTCCATGAAAATAGACTCCACAAATTGGGAATAATCCAGTGATCTCAACCAGCTGCAGCTCTGGAAGCAGGGGAGGGTAGCAGTGGGTTTGCTGCCAGCACTTTGCTGTCTTCCCACTCTGCTCTGCAGCTTCAGGAGGCTGGGCAGGCTCCCCCTGCCATGATGGGAATGCTGAACAAGAGAGCTGAGGTGTCTCACCCCAGGCACAGCAGGGAGAGCCCTGTGTGAGCCCCCTGTCTCTGCAAGAGCTGGGGACTGCAGGGTCTGGTCCCTGCAAGGCAAAGGGACAGGTGACAGCAGGGAGGAGGCAGCCACCACCTTCTGTGGTTTCACATGGCAGCCTTGAGACAATTCAGCCTTGGGTGCCCATCTAGAGAGCTCCTTTGGCTGCAGATTGGGCTGGCACTAAAACCCAGTTGGGGACTGCAGGAGCCTGAGGGATTGTGGAATTCCAGAATGATTTGAGTTGGGAGGGACCTTGAAGCCCATCTCATTCCACCCTCCTGCCGTGGGCAGGGACACCTTCCACTAGAGCTCGTGCTGGTGGCTACAAGAAATATCTGTGAAAGGTGATTGGGAATCACCAAGGCCTGGCAGTGGGATTCCAGCAGCCAGGGAAAGCCAGGGAAAGGCAGCTGTGCCCTGTGCTGCTGCCACCAGCACCCAGCACCTCTCAGAAGGCAGCTCTGACCTCCCAGAGCCACCCATCATCCCAATTTCCAGAGGAGTGGTTGCTACGGCAACAAAGATGGTTTGCATTTTTAAATGCTTCCTCAAGGACATCCATGGAGGAGGCTGATGATCAGGAGGGCAGAGGGATGGCCCCAGCCCTGGATGAGCAGGTCTGGAGCGAGCCCAGGAGTCCATCCATGGATATTCTGGAGTGCAAGGACTCCTCTTCACCCTCTCCCTGCAGAGAAGGCTGCCTGCATGTGCATCATGGAAGAGAAGATCCAGGCAGGAAAACGGCTCCTGGCAGCTTGACACAAACAGGGAAAAACAACCACAGCCTCCCCAAAAAAAAAAAAAAAAAAACCAACCAAAAAAACCCAAAAAACCACCAAAAAAAAAAAGGGGGGGGGCATGGAAAGAGAAAAAAGTCTTTTTCTCCAGAAGGTACTAAAATTGACTCCACTGTTCTCATTTAAATGGACAAGGACATTCAGGCAGCACTTGCCAAGTTTCCTTCCCAAAAAAGACTTGCAGAGAAAGTCCTCTGAGGGATAATTAACTGGCTGGCAGGCAGGAAATGAGGATAAAAATAAGTGGAATATTTCCGCCATGGAAGGAGATAATCTGTGGGATCTCTTCCCATGAGTGCTCAGCGACCCACGGATCACAGAGCCACTCCCAGCCACTGAAGCATGGCTTTGGGTGCCACCAGGGCAGAGGGGAGAGCTCCCAGGTCATGGGATCATCACAGAATGTTGGAGTTGGAAGGGCACTTACAGCCCATCCCATTCCACCCCCTTGCCAGGGTACCTGTTGCCAATTTCCTGATTTCTGGGGCTCAGGCTGGGCCCTGCCAGGGGGCTCCCCTGTCTGGGGAGACCCTCCTGGAGCAGTCTTGGGTCAGGAAAGAGATGCACTGGATTTTTTCGGTCTTCAGGTTCTTGTTTATTGTTATCTTATCTAAAGTTTTGCACACTGTCCACACCAGGCTCAGCACGCCGTAAAAATGGCCAACACCCTCTTGTTCCAAGGTCTTTTAAAGCTAAACCATCCAATTAAGAACTGACACCTGGATTATTTTCTCTTTTAACCCAATAACTGATCCCACAGAGCTGCAATGGGAACTTTTCTGCCCAATTACAAAATGCCACCCAAACCCATGGAGAAGGAGGAAGAAGAAGATGAAGAAGAAACCCAGGACAACACCTGTGCCATCCATCTTGCTTCCATCCACGAGATACTAAAAACCCCAAACCCTCAATTTCTCACCCAGTGATACACCTACACTGCTCTCTATAATCAATTTCACACTTTGGTGGATTCCAGTCTGTCTTGAGCTCTAGGAAACTTTCTCCATGGATGAGGGTCAAAGTCAGTGCTCCCCTGGGGGTCAGGGCACCCCAGAGCAGACACAGAAATATTCCCAGTGCTCTGGGTTTGCACACCCCCTGACACCTTCCACTAGCCCAGGTGGCTCCAAGCCCCATCCAACCTCCAAGGTGGAGCATCCCCTCTTTTTAAAAAAAAAAATTACATATGAGACATACTGAGATGGATGGGGACAGGAAAAAAGAAGCATCCAGCAGGATTAAACCCAACATTTGTGCTGCTAATTGTTTTTAAATCCCCACGGGGTCCTGAACATGTTTTGTTCAGGTGAGAACCAGGACTGGGATGAATGCAAGCAGTGCAGATTGTCCATGTGCCCAGCCAGGCAAACTCCAGCTGGGATGCACAGCCTGCATGGCACCTGCCTGCCTCCCTCCCATGTTCATGGATGCCTCCCACCCTGCCAGCCTTGGAATTTTCTCCTGGATCTCAAACCAAGCTGAGCTGGTGCAGAGAGCCTCTGTGTGCTGGTGTTCACAGGGGTCCCAGGACGAGGGAAGAGATGAGAACCTTGACTCCATGTTTCAGAAGGCTGATTTATTATTTTATTATACATATTATATTAAAAGAAAATGATGTATTAAAACTAGAGTAAAAGAATAGAAGAAATTATTTCATCAGAAGGCTAGCAAGGAATAGAAAGGAATGATAATAAAATCTTGTGACCTCTCACAGCCTTGACACAGGTGACTGTCATTGGTCATCAAGTAAAAACAATTTCACATGCTGGGTAAACAATTCCCCAAATCACATTCCAAAGCAGCAAAACATGGAGAAGCTGAAGCTTCTCAGGAGAAAAGATGCTGGCAAAAGGATTTTCCGTAAAATTTGTCTGTGAGACCTCTGTGAATCCACACCCTGCCGACGTGGACTGCATGGGCCTGCCAAGGGCTCGGTGGCTTTCTGTGCCACTGGCTGGGCCAGTGGTGGCTGCAATAATTACAGGGGAGCCTGTGGAGCTGGGGGAAGGCAGAGGGAAAAGACAGACTCTGTGGGAGAGGAGCTGCATGCTGTGGGAGTTAATAATGCAAAGAGGGAGAGCTGGGTGTGGAGAGGGTGCGTGAGGAAACCTGCTGGGGAGTCAGAGCTGTGCAAAGGCACCTGGCAGGGGACACTGGTGGCAGTGGAGCCATGGCCAGGCCAGGAGAGGCCAGCTGGACATGCAGCAGGAAAAGCACAGCTCAGGCACCAGCATTGGCTTGAAGGGAGAACAAGTGCACAGGAAGGACATGGAGAGAGTCCATGGGGATGCTCAAGGGCTGGAGCCAGGCTGGCAGAGCTGGGGGGGCTCACCTGGAGAGGGGAAGGCTCCAAGGAGACCCCAAAACCCCTTCCAGGGCCTGAAGGGGCTCCAGGAGAGCTGGAGAGGGACTGGGGACAAGGGATGGAGGGACAGGACACAGGGAATGGCTCCCACTGCCAGAGGGCAGGGATGGATTGGGAAGAAATCTTCCCTGGGAGGGTGGGCAGGCCCTGGCACAGGTGCCCAGAGGAACTGTGGCTGCCCCTGAATCCTCGGCAGTGTCCAAAGCCAGGCTGGACAGGACTTAGAGCACCCTTGGACAGTGGGAGGCATCCTTGCCATGGCAGGGGGTGGAATAAGATGGGCTTTAAGTCTCTTCCACCCCAAACCATTCTGGGATTCTGTGGTCCCTAAGCCTGACTGTGGCAGAGGCCATGGTGGGAGCTGTGGTTTGGAGTTTTGATCCTGCCAGCCACATGCACTGCAGCATTGGGAATGTCCCCAAACCCTGGTGGCTTGCTGGAGATGTTTTAATTGGTCCCAGGTGTTTGTTTCCTTCTGTTTTCTAGGCTTCCATGGTTTGAAAGCTTCCTTCTTCACCAGCAGACCTGGTGGCAAACCTTTTGGAAAAAAAAAAAAAGGCCCTTTTGCAAGGGCTAAAAGCAGATATTCTGTGCACTGCTGTGATTTCAGAGCTGGGATTTAAAACCCAAGCAAACAGACAGAGCTGCAGACTGGGAGCTGTGGGGTTTGCTCTGGAACAGGCCTGGTATGTGGGAGAAGAAATCTTCCCCTACCAGTGCAATCCACAAGTAAGCAAAGCCCAGCCTCCAGCCCCCAGAGATCCCCAGCCCCCCAGCACTCGTGGTTCTGGCTGCCCTGCTGCAAAGCTCCACATCCTCCCTCCTCCCACCCACCGGCTGTCCCTGCTGCAGCTCCCAGCCTTTCCCCAGGGGCTGCTCAGCCAAGGATGCTCTTCCCCAAAAGGAGCACTCTCCTCTCTGCTCAGGATTGCTCTGACACCACAGCTGCTGTTTTCCCAACCTCTTGGGATCACCAAAGTTGGAAAAGGCCTCTAAGATCACCGAGTCCAGCCTTGCACTGCCAAAATTCATGACTTAACCCTGCTACCCAGGCTCTGATTTTTGCCCATTTGTTGCCTTTCATTCTCCATCTGCAACAAGAGAAGCACTGAAGCAAAAGTTTTGCCAGCAGGTCAGTTTTCTGCCTGTGTTGGTAACCCCAGAGATGTTGGTGGAGATGAAAGGGTTAAGGCAGGCTGGGGACAAAAGCAATGGATTTAGTAAATGAAGCAGAAAATCCCACTGTTTTCTTTCCTGCCCTTGCTGGAAAACATTTGCCTACTCTCCTCCCAACTTCCATCAAAAGCCCTGCAGGAAATCAAACTGTTGAAATCTGCTTTTCTGGCTGCAGTGGTTTCTAACAGGTCAAAGCACTTTTTAGCCAGCAGCAACCTCCTCCTCCCCCTCCCTCCACACCTGGCATGGCAGGGGTTTAACCCCCATCACTGAGCAACACTTTTTCCTCCCTCTGCCTGATCCGACCTCAGGTTTTCCACCCTTAGGAATGCCCTCCAGGGTGGCTGAGGCAGAACAAGAGAATATCCATGAGGAATTCCTGCATCCCCCATGGCTCTGAAATTGCCAACTCCTTTGGCCACCAAGCTTTCCCAGCGCTTGCAGGAGAAACAGAAAGTTCATTTCCAAGGAAAAGCAGTGGGATCCCTCACTCCCTGTGTGCTTCTTCCTCTGCAAAAGGAGCCATATGGCAGCACTTAACTGCACTCACTGTGCTGGAATGGCTTGGCCTTCTGGCTCTCTTCTCCAAGGCTGCCCAACTGTGCAATTGCCACCAAGCTGCCACCTGCCTGCCTAGCACTCACTGTCCCCCTCCCCGGGCTCCAGACTTCTGCAGGCAGCTCTGGAGGGCTGCAGTTCATTCCCAGTCTTGGATTTTGAGTGGTCTAGCCTGGTGTGACCACCCACAGCACCATGGTGTAGGCAGGTGTGTCCCTGCTGGTCCCCTCCAGGTCACAGCCTCCCCATGCTCTGTGAGCCAGCATTCAAGACCAGCTCCTCCTCCTCCTCCTCCTCCTCCTCTTCCTTTTCAGACCCCATCATGAATTCTTGTTGTCTCCTTTGGGTCAGGAGGCTTGAGAATGACTTTTCCTCTGTGTGGCTTCTACCCTCTCCAAAATGAGTGAAATCCCAGGCAGAAAAAGGAAAACCCAACAAACCTGAGTTTAGGGGAGTTTAGGGGAACACCAACATCTGGCAGTTCTGTGTCAGGTCTGATCCCACATTCCAGCTCAAACCATGGGATGGGCACCGTGCTCTCCTCTGCCCCAGGAGCACAACAAAGTGGCCACGGGGCTCCTGGGCAGCAGCTGATGGAGCAGAAGCTGCTCCTCTCCTCTGGGTCACCTCCTGCAGCCAGCTCTGCTGAGAGGAGACCTGTGAGGAGCCCCTTTGGCACCTCCCACCATGGGTGTCCTGTGCAGGATCAGGAATTGGAGCTGATGATCCCTGTGGGTCCCTTCCAGCTCTGGACATTCTGTGATTCTGTTCCTGCCAGCAGAGCTGTGTGTGGGGCAGACAGATCCAACAGGGATGGTCACAGACCTCAGCAGCAGGAAACAGCAGGAAAGGGGAGCCTGAAGGGCTCTGAACATAAATTCAACCTCAGGAAATGTTGTAAGAGAAGCCAGGCAGGTGTTAAATCACAACAGCAGGTATCTGCTTTAAGATCTTTTACACAACAGTGGTAATGATAAAATCCAGGTTTCTGCTTTGTTGTCAAAAAGAACAACTATTGGAGCCACTCACATTACAAAGAACAGGGTCTAGGTGGGCTGGCAGGGGGAAACTAAGATTTTAACATGGGTGAGTTAAACAGCAATAAGATTTCATATTAAAGCAAAAATCACCTTTGGAGTTGAACTCGGTAAAGTTGGAAGGTGAGTTCACTTCACTCCCAGGAGGGAAGATCCTCGGTGGATCTTTGCACAGTGGGTTTATCTGCAGCTTAAACAAACAGATCACTTCACAGATTAACCCAGCTCCATTTCCTGGGGTACCTGGGGCTACTGCAGTGACTGTGCCAGGCTGGGGCTGCCTGTGCTGCTGTGCCAGCCTCGCTGTCTGACACATCCTCCTGCTCTGGAGAGAAGGATGTGACTTGGGCGGAACAGAAACCTGCCCCAAGCAGCTCCAGCTCAACCAACTCCCTTCTCCCTGGGCTCTGCTCATCCAGCTGCAATACCAGAACTCATCATTCCTGCCCCAAGCTCACAGAGATTGTGGGGATGTGGTCAGACCACCCAAAGAGGAAGGAGGAACCTCTGCCATGCAGGTGAGAGCCAGACTCAGCCCCACGGAGAGCTCAGCAAAGCTCTGCAGGATCCCTGCCAAGCACTGAGTGTGCCACAGGATGAGGGGCTGCTTCACAGACAATGCCAGGAGAGCACCCATCAATCCAGCTCGCTTTGCACAAAGTCTTATTTTTAGTGCTCAGTGCGAGCGGTGCCAGATTGGCAGCTTTATAAATAGAAGACTTCTATTTATCCTGCAGTCTGGGGAGCGCCGTGCTAAGTCACTCTTATGACCTCAATAAATCCAGATTAGGTGCTCTGGAGGCTGTGTCACCATAGAAATGACATATCCCCTGTGTTCAGCACAGCTGGGGGGCTGCTGGCCCTGCACCCCAGCGCGGTGCCCTCCGGTGTGACATGAGTGTCATTCAAACAGGACAGGGCATCCCACCCTCAGAGCCCTCAGTCCCACCTGAAAGGTGATTACGAGCCTTACATTTTGGGGATTTGAGGGTTTGCCTGCCAGGACAGGGAGCATCACAGTCTACACCCTGTCCCAGAGGCTGTTCAGGGCAAGGTTCAGGAAATCGTGGTGGCCTCGACCCCATCAGCTGCACCCACCATGGCAAAACACCAGGGCTGGGAGTGAGCAGCCTGCTGCTCTGGAAAGGTGGGGAAAAGGGGTACAGCAGGAAAAACAGTGTGGTTTGAATGGATAACTTCTATGCAGTAGGGAGATGTTGCTTTCCTAACAAGCTGACTGTCAATAACAATTAAAACACCAAATCAGAGTCACTGAATGGTTGGGGTTGGAAGAGACCTTAAAGATCATCTTGTTCCATGGGCAGGGACACCTTCCACCATCTCAGGCTGGTCCAAGCCCTATCCAGCCTGACCTTGACCACCTCCAGGGATCCAGGGGCAGCCACAGCTTCTCTTCAGCCTGTGCCAGGGCCTGCCCACCCTCACAGGGAAGATTTCTTCCCAATATCCCATCCAGTCCTGCCCTCTGGCAGTGGGAAGCCATTCCCCCTTGTGCTGTCACTGCAGGCCCTTGTTGTGAGTCCCTCTCCAGGTCTCTCAGAATCTCTTTAAGCACTGGAAGGGGCTCTACAACCTCCTTGGACTCCTAATAATTCTTTCCCTCTTAAAAGAAACCCAAACACCCTCTCCAGTTCCCTTCCACTTGTTTGTTTTTTTCCTTTCAGTGAGTGGTTGCTTCATTTAATGTGTGGCATTATGACAATTCCCAGCACGACAGGCATTTCCTAGTGGTCACACAGCTCCCTTTGAACTGGTTGTGCTGGTCCCAGGCACTGGGAGTGCTCCTCCTGCTCCTCCTTTTCCTCCTTTCAGGATGCCTTCTCCTAAAAATGCCACCTAATTCCTTATGCATCCACCTGAGCCCATGCACTCCTCCAAAGCCCTGGCATGCTGCATGCCTGGACACTGACTGGGCTTCCTCTAGGCTCTCAGCCAGGGAAGGGCAAGGGGAAAAGGTCTGGAAGGTTCCATTCACGCTGGAATTCCCTCTGTGGGAACCAGCCTGTCCAGCTGCCGGGAGCTCAGGGAGCGAAGGCGCTGGGAAGCGGAGCGGATCAAAGAGCAGAGGAATTCCAGCAGCTGGAGGTTCCTGATCCTTTCATCTCAGGGAGATTTTTGCAGTTTCCAAAGCTGGCAGCCTGCAGCAGTACAGGCTGCTTGGCTCAGGCACAGCTCTTTGTCTGGTCAGCTGGTGGGCAGCAGGAGGAAGGCGCTGGTTTGGGATGAGCCTGCCTGGGCTGCCCACGAGAGCTCCATCCTCCTCCTCATGACCTAGAACTGGGTCTGCAAGGAGGGCAGAACCCCCAAAAGTGTGAAAAATGATTGTGGAAAGGAGCAATCTTATTAATTTCATAGTATCATTGAATGGGTTGGGCTGGAAGGGACTTAAAGCCCATCCCATTCCACTCCCTGCCATTCTGGGGACACCTTCCACTATCCCAGGCTGCTCCAAGCTCCATCCAACCTGGCCTTGGACACTTCCAGGGAGCCAGGGACAGCCACAGCTGCTCTGGGCCTGCCCACCCTCACAGGGATTAATTCCTTCCCAATATCCCATCTAACTCTAACCCTGCCCTCTGGCAATGGGAAACCATCCCCCCTTCAAAGCCTGGATCTGGAATGGCTGCTGGAGAACCTGGAGGTTTGGGCTGGGTTTTGTGGGCAGGGGAATGAAATTCAAATGCAAAGGGAGGCAGGTTGAAAAAAGAAAGAATTAAAAAAAAAAAAAGTAATATATAATTAAATAAAAATAAATAAATAAAGTGTTAAAAATGAGCTGAAACAAGCCAGGCCTTGTGAGTTATTTGCCATGTGTTGCTGTCCAGGTTTAGAGCCACGAACCTGAGCACTAAAACCACCACAGAGCCATCACAGAGCTGCCTGTGCTGCTAAACTGGGATTTCAGCCAAATTCCCAGTGCTCAGGAGAGGCACTGCATCACTCAGGGGCCAGGATGGGATCAGGAGCTGGGATGGGAATGAGGGTCTGGGATGAGGAATGAGAATCTGGGAAAGCACATTGTGAGAAATGGATTTGTAGGAAATCCTCAAAACCTGCCAGGAGGCTCACATACTACACATTTGTATGCAAACCTTGAGATTAAAAAATAACTTAAAAATGACTTTAAAATACCATAGAATTAGACAAACATTGTTGAGAGAGAAACTGAACTAGAAACAAGTTTCAAAGTGTGGCCTTGCAAATAAGACTGGATACTTTGGAGAAATAGAACTATGAAAGATGCATTGTATTAGGGCCCATGAAGAGTAATTTTAGATTATTAGATTATTAAATTTAGGTTTACAACAAAGCTGATGGGCCAAGAAACACCTACAGTGTTTTGTAATTAGGAAATAGTTAACTTCTAATAGTAAGGCTGTGGATTATAACATCTGAATTGTCTCACCCTTCACTGGAGACTGAAAATGGAATAAAAGTTTTTAAAACACCTCTCAGTTACCCCATCTCTGAGTCAGAGAGGAGCTGAATCCAACAGCACGTGGGTGCTGGATCTCCCTGGCAGGAGATGATCCCATTTCACACAGCAGCTCCTGAGGTTTCAGAAGGAGTTCCCTCTGCCTGAAATGACAGCAGCAGCTTTCAGATGCTTTCAAAAAAAGGAATTTTGTTGAGATGTCTATTTTGGGATTAAACCCTTCGGTCTTTCCAGGACAGAGGGGATTCTGTGCTGCATAAAGCAGTGGTTGGGAGGGTGAGGTTCCCCTCCAAGCCACCCCAGCTCTCATCCATCCCCTTTCCCAGAGGCCTGGAAGCAGTTTGGTGCCCCAGCAAGTGAGAGGACCCCGAGCTCAGCAGGAACAGCCCTGTGGCTGCAGTGCCACCGAGCCAGAGGGACAGCACAGCTCTGCCACGCAGCCTCGGGAAGGGAGGTGGAATAAAGAGCTGAAGGCACCCGAATAAAGCTGTGAATGGCTTGGCAGGAGGGTGGGGTGTCCTGTGGCCTGTTAGCACCCCCAGCTGGTCTGTCATGGCTGGCTGCCCTTCCAGCACAGCTCCAGCTCCCAGGGACTGCTCCTGCCAGGACAGAACACAGAATCCCAGAATGATGAGGTTGGAATGGACCTCTAAGATCATCGAGTCCAGCCTATGCCCTGACACCTCAGCTAGACTATAGCACCAAGGGCCATGGCCAGTGGTTTTTTAAACACATCCAGAGATGGTGATTCTACTGCCTCCCTGGGAAGAGCATTCCAGTACTTTATTATTCTTTTGGTGAAAAATTTTTTCCTAATATCCAACCTATCCCTTCCCTGACGTAGCTTGAGGCTGTGTCCTCTAACAACACTTTGTGCCTTGCACCTCCCATCCCCTGCCTGCATCCTCTGCCTGTTTGCTCCTGAAATGAGGAACCTCTCACCAGGTGATCCAGAGCTCATTTTCCACAAATTCTGCATGAGTGGGAGTGACCTGAGCCTGGAGAAATCTCCTGGGCAGCAAGAAGCCCCAGCTTCTGATGGCAGAGCACACTCTGGGGGGGTCTGGGCCGTGCTGTGCCCATCCAAGGACAAGCAGGGCACTCAGCAGTGCCTGTCCCTCTGCTTCCTGCACAGAGCCCAGCTCCCAGACACATTCCAGGGTGCTCCAGAGAAGGGGCAAACAGGCTGGAAAACTGACAGCTCTGTTGGCTTCCCTTGGATCTGTTCCTGAGCTGCCAGCTCAGCCAGGCAGAAGGTTTCTTCCTTATTTATTTCATAATTAAAGTGAAAGGCATCTTCTGGGAAGCCCATTTCCCTCAATAATCACAACAGTCAGTGGTGTGCCCAAGGATTTATGCCTTCAGGATCCCTGGGATCCTTGTGAGAGACCTGGAGTTCCCTGCTCCACCAATCCTTCATCGCTGAGGCTGAGGATGGCAGTCCCGAGGGATGAAGCACACAACCCCTGGAAGCAGCTGGAAAACACAATTTCTCTCTGCTGGAACTCATTTCAACCCTGGCTGTCCCACTGCAGTCACCGCAAACCAGCTCTGAGTTGTCACACTCAAAGTAAAAAAAAAATAAAATCCCACGGAGCAAATCCCACTCTCAACTTCAGACCCAGTACTCTAGCACCAGCCCAGCTGGGCTAAGTCAGTGTTCAACCAACAAAAAACAGTTTAATCCATTTATGCCTTGTTCAGTGGGAACACAACCCCTCCCCAGACCTGGGGGAAGACAACCCCTCTCCAGGACATTTGCTGTTGTCACATTGCTCTGAGTTGTCACACTCAAAATAAAAAATAAAATCCCATGGAGCAAATCCCACTCTCAACTTCAGACCTGCTCTAGCACCAGCCCAGCTGGGGTAAATCAGTGTTCAAACAACACAAAGCAGTTTAATCCATTTGTGCCTTGTTCAGTGGGAACACAACCCCTCCCCAGACCTGTGTTTCCTGCACAACCACCATGGGCTGGGGGATAGGCAGGAAATATTGGAAGATCCTCCTGTCCCACCTCATCCCCCAGAGCCCTGATGGCAACCCCAGGGCTGTCCCCACCCCGGAGCTGAGGCAAACCCTGCCAGCCATGAGGTGTAACAGGTGGGCAGGATTTGACAGTGAGTTCAGGGGAGAAGGAACACGATATTCCTCTTGGCTTTCTCATTTCAAATCCTTGGAGATGAGCTCCAATCATCCCTCAAGCTGGACACAGGTTATTTCCTTCCTCGTGCCTCAGCTTCCTGCCACAGTTATGGGAAAGGATTGTTCCCTGGGAGGGTGGGGATGGGCTGGGCTGGAATTCCCAGAGAAGCTGTGGCTGCCCCTGGATCCCTGGAAGTGTCCAAGGCCAGGCTGGATATTGGGGCCTGGAGCACCCTGGGATGGTGGAAGATGTTCCATGACAGGGGGGTGGAACTGGATGATCTTTAAGGTGCCTTCCAACCCAAACCATGCCAGGATTCCATCCTGGCTGTGCCCAGAGGAAAGGAGCTATCAGGACGTGCCAGCTTTGGCCCCATCCTTGTCCCCAGCAGGAGCAGCAGTTTGGTGTCAGTAAATGGAAGCAGCCCCTGAGTTTGCAGTTTATTTATTTCCAGATCATTAAGCCTTCTCCTAGCGACAGACAGCGTTTAAAAGCCACGATGACGTTTCATTGCTCCCCCCTCCCTCTGCTGTTTGGCTCTTGAAAATTAAAAGATAAGCTTTGTAAATCTCACCAAGAAGAGGGAACTGTCACTTCAGCTTTAGAAGAAAAGCCAGCAAAGAAACAAAATTCCTCTTTTGGCAGAGGAGGGAAAAAAATCCATTATTAAAGGCTTAGAGACAAAGGCTCTCGACACAATTAAAGGCAAACCTAAGCCTTTGAAAGCAGAGGGCATGACACTGGAATACACACAAGAGGTGGAGATGAAAGCCTCCATTGTGGGGCTGCTGAAAAAGTTAAGGGGGAAAAAAAAAAAAGAGGAGAGTTTCAATGGATGCATTTGCCTAAACCAAACTGGATGAGAAGCTTCCTAGAGTCTTCCCATGTGTTTACACAATGCCAAGAGCTGCTGGGCTCAGCCTTAATTAGGATCCTGGGGCATTGCTGGAATAACTTGGGGAGCGAGGGTCACAGCGTTCATTAAGCAGAAAGAAAACAGGGCTCTGATATTTTCCCTGGGAAACTTTCCACCTGGGCAGCCTGATCTTCCTCTGCAGCCCGCTCAGCTGAGGCAGGTGATGTTTGGTTTGGTGTTGTCAAGGCAGGAGAGCCGGCTGGGGACACGGTGCTGCTCCCCAGGCACACGGGTGACTCTCATCCCAGCAGCTGTGGGAAGGAAGATGTGGCCACTTCTGGAATACAGTGAGCCTTCCTGGCTCTTCCAGCCTCTAAATCAAGAGCACCAGATCCAAGGATAAACAACATCCAGCATGGCAGAGATGTTGTTGAAGTGCTCTGCTCCAAAACCTGCCCCTTGCTCTCTGTGGTCCCCTCTGTGTCCAACCAGCAGCACCACGAGCCAAACCCTCACCCTGAGATGCTCCCAACCACCATGGAAATATCCAACACCTCTCACTGCCACTTGTCAAACCCTGTGCTGGTAAGAGACCACCAGCACCACTCCATAAAACCATGGATTTGCCATCTACCCTCTCCTGCAACTGCCCAAAGCCAGGGTGGCCTGACCCCCAGCACCATGCTGGGGAGATGATGATGTTTCTGCTGTCCTAAACTCTGACTCCTCCCTGAGAGGCTCAGAGGGCTTCAAAGGAGAGCAGCTCCCTCTTTGCTGTGGTTCTCATGGGCAGTTTTTCCCCACCTGGTGTGTTAAACACAGGCAGTTTAATTTTTATTAATGCTGGGTTTAATCCAGGGCTCAGCAGGGAAGGCAGGAATTACTTATACCCAAACTCAGCACCAGTTTTGGGAGGTTGGAGGGGGAGACTGTGTGGTAAGGACAGTGCACAGGGTGCCAGGAAGGTCTGTCATTACAGGTACATGACTTTTTAATCCTGATTCTCTCCACAGAAGCTCCTGGGATAGCTGAGCCTGCTTTGGGATGACTCAGGTGGAGGCCAGAGCCACGCCAGGCACATTTACATCGTGCTCTTAGCCACAGGCCAGCCTAATTCACTCTCCTCCACTCTGAAAATGAAAGCCAGGTCCAAGGATGGGTTTAGAGTCCTTTTTGTGTGTGTGTGTGTGTTTTCCATTGGTCGGTTCCATCACCAAGGAGACGGAATTCCTACACTCGCTGTTTCAGACATAAATCCCAGCTCCTGTGCCAATGGCCATCACAGCACAATTATATAAGGAACGTGTTGTGTGCTGAGCTGGGGCTTTGATCCCTGTACCTGTGGTCTGCTGGGGTTTTCTGGCCATCCAAAGGGGAACATGACATCCTCCAGGTCTGCTCCAAGCCCAAATCCCTCCTGGCATCATGGCCCAGGGTCACCTGGAATCACTCGCTGGTATCCATGTAGAGAATCCTGCATAAAACACAGCAGGGCATCAGGGAAAGGAGAAGAATTCCTGGGCTGCTCCTGCAACAGCAGCTGAGGCAGGAATTCAGAAAACACCTCTGCTGCCAGGCCATTTCCTGTCCTCATGGAGCAGCAATGCCCCTCTCTGTGCCCTAACCCTGGTTTTTGTCCCTCCCCCCTCTCAACCCCACTCCTAAGTGTGAGATCAGTTTTCAAAGCACTACACGGGATGGTGTTAATGGGAATTCTGTGCCCGGGATGCCTTTCAGAGTGCCAAGTTTATCCCCCAGGACACAGACTGTCTCATGTTGTTTGCCTGATGCCTGTCACACTGGCCTCCATCTCCATGGCAATCCCGAAAATCCAGCACTTGATGGAAAATAGGAGGCAGAGCTGCTGCAAGGAGGGTAGGGCAGTGTCCACTGCAGGATGCTGGGCCAGGGGACAAACTGGGTGTTTGCCATGGGTCAGAGGTGCCTGGGGGCTCTCAGAGCTGTGGAACCTCAACACAAAGCCACTTACATAAATGGCTGTGTCTCCCCAGATCTGCATCACAGGGAGCTGATCCACAGGAGGGCGGCTCCAGAGACACATCAGCGAAGATGTCTTGGGAGGAATTAGTGGTCCTGAGTGCTGGAGGTTTTGGAGGTGGAAGTGTTGCCTCTCTGAGCCCCCCCAAAGCAGCCCAGAAGAGAAAGCCAGCGAGATGTTGTGCTTTGTAGCAGAGAGATCTCCCCCATGCACTGCTCAGTGTCTCTGCATTTGACCTCCTAACCTCCCCAAATGCAGCCCAAACACATCTGGTCTTCAGGACTGGCTTCTTACATCAGCCCCTATCCTGTCCTCTTCTAGAATCAGCAGCAAAACCCTTTCTTGAAGCAACAGCTGGTTTCCATGATCTTATTTTCAAGCCAACTCCTTAACAGATACTCCCTTCCCCTCCTCCCCCCCCAGTTTTAGCTGTATTACTGCTCCATCTGGTCCCTCCGTGCTTGGAGGAATGCCAATACCTCCTAGGAAAGGGGAAAAAAAAACTTCTCTTCAGTTTGGGATTGCTGGGAAAACGTGAGCAGGCACTGGCAATGCCCGTGTCCATTTTCAATTCCTACTCTGGAGCATCCCAGAGGGCTTCCAGCAGCTCTCAGCCTGTGTCTGCTGCCAAGTGAAGGTGGTCTCCAGCCCCCTTGGGCATCTCTGTGCATGAGGGAGGAGCTGAGTAGGTGACACTGAATGGAAAAACATTCCTCTGGGGTTTTAACTTGTTTGCTTTCCTTTCCTCCTGCTCCTCTCCCCCCAAAAAATGAAACACAGCAGTTTCTAAAAGTGCTGGTGAGGGCAGAGGGAAGTCCTGAAAGATTTCTCCAAATTCCAGAAGACTGTGGCACCATTTCTCACCTGTTGGGGAGAAACCTGCTGCACCAGCTCTGCTTTCCTGCTCCTGAGGAGGAGCAGCACTTTTTTAGGATTGGTGAGAGGTATTACACAATTTGCCATTCCTGGCTACACCAGACCAGACAAGCATCCTGGAAAACATTAGGAAACCCAGTCCAGGATGAAGTAAAGGCTCTGGGGCACTTCCTATTGTTGCTGGTGCACGTGAGGAAAAGTCCCTTTGTTTTTAGGACAATGCTTCCTTGCCTCCAGGGATCCTGGTTCCAGCTCCTTTCTTGCCTGTGTTACAGTTCAGGAATGAAAAACAAAGAAGGGATTGAGGAAAGCAAGTCCAAGCAACCCCAGGAAAGGGTGGGTTTGTGCTCCCCTGAGCACGGGCTTTGTTAGGGCAGCCAGGGGGGTGTGAGATTATGGCAGAGGGGATTTTCCCTGCTGCTAGCAGCCCGTGGCCATGGCTGGGTTTGTCACAGCCTCTAGGCTAGTGAGACCCATAAAGGACAGGGATATAAAATCTCCAGGGCTCAGGGCCATGCAGGGAAGCTGCAGCCCCAAAAGCAGGGAGAGCCAGCTCAGTTTGCCTCTCTGCCAGCAGGGTGTCTGCATCCAGCTCCTGTCCTCGGTGCCTAATCCGAGGAGACAGCAAAGACACTCACACTGCCAGGCATCCTCCTGGGAGCAGGGCTGTGCCTGCCAGGGCAGTGTCTCACAGTGGCTGAGCATTCCAGGCTCTGGGAAGGAGGTGATGCCCAGGCAGGGGAGCAGGCAGCTGGTTCATGCCACAGTGACTTGCCAGGAGAACAAGTTCCCTGTTTGAATCAGCACAGCCCAGAGAGGTGTCAGGTGCAGGAGGGAGCCCAGGTACCTCCAAAGCTGGAAAAGGATTGTCCTGTGCTTAGGAGCACATCGTGACACAAGTTCTGCTTTTCTCTTAAACCAGTAAGGAAATATGGAATTGTTAAGGTTGGAAAAGACCTCCAAGATCATCAAGTCCAACTGTTCCCCAAGCCCTGCCAAGGCCATCACAAAACCACATCCCCATGGCAACATCCAAATGCCTCTTGAGCACCTCCAGGGATGGGGATTCCACTACTCTGGACAGCCCCTGCCAAGGCCTGAGCACCCTTTCCATGGGGAAATCCTTCCTGCTGCCCAACCTAAACCTCCCCTGGCCCATCTTGAGCCCATTCCCCCTCCTCCTGTCCCTGTTCCCTGGGAGCAGAGCCCAACCATCCCCCTCCTGTCAGGAGCTGTGCAGAGCCACAAGGTCCCCCCTGAGCCTTCTTTTCTCCAGGCTGAGCCCTTTCCCAGCTCCCTCAGCTGCTCCAAAACCTCCCAACCCTGCCCCATGATGCACACAGGCACATTTTTAGATGCAGTTTAAAGGGATCAATCCCTGCTGCCTCCCCACCCAGGCAGGGAGGAGGAGCTCCAGGTCTGGCTTTGCTCTCTCAGCCTCTGGTTGTAAAGCCAGGTTTTAGAAGCTGGTTCAAAACCTTTCTCCTATTAGGAAAGATTAATAGCCCCCCCCAAAAAAGCTTTTTTGGGGTGATATCCATCCCAGTTTTGTAAAGTGAGGGGGACAAATCCTTGAACAGAGTTGACAGTGAGGATGCCATGGCTTGGGAAGGTCCTGCTGAAGGGAGCAGAGAGGTTCCTACCCCCTTCCACAAGCCTTGGAGCAGGGAAGGACTTAACAGCCCTCTGCACCACTGATAACTACTTGTGAGAAATCTGTGAAAACTAATTAGATGATAGGAAGCTTAATTAGGCTGCTTTCCTTGAAAGGAGAGGAAAAATTAGGGACTCTCACATCCTTCAGTGCCACCAGCCCAGCTTAGCTGAGCTCAAGGCCCAAGTTCCACCTGCTCAACCAGGGCAATCCTTCCTGGGAAGGACCAACAAGGATGGAGTCAACCCCAACAATCCCATCCCTGAGACATGGCCCTAAAGCTCCCTGAGTTCTGGCAGCCTTGGGAGCGTGAGCATTCCCTGGGGAGCCTGTTCCAGGTGCAGGAAAGCAGCCCCAAATTGTGCTTCCAAGGCTTCCAAGCACCAACCTCAGCCAGGAGAACCCTGTCTGTGTGAGGCAGAGTGTCCCTTCCCTCTGATCCAGCCCTGAGCATCCCTTCTGCTCCTCAAAACAAACTGATGGCTGGGCCTGGAGGTGGCACACAGCAAGGCAAGAGGCAGCCCTCAGCACGTGGAGCAGGGAAGGAATTTTTCCTTTCCTTTCCTCTCCACAGGACCTGCATCTGGATTTCACTGAGCTCATGGCAGATCATTCCCAGAAAAGCTGAAACCTGGAGCAAGCTGATCAACAATTAACAATTAACAACACAGGTCTTGTTTGAGTGGGGGGGTTGGCGGGGTTCAGCAAGCCTTGCTCAGCCAAGTCATGGTAAAAGGAGATAACAGCCCACAAAATACTTAAAAAAACCCTAAAAATCCCTTCCCCTGTGAGGGAGGACCTGGAAGTGTGGAGATAAGGAAAAGGAGAGGCCTGGGCTTGCCCAGGACTGAGGATGCTGCAGCAGCACCCATGGGGCAGAGGGTGACACAAAGGACAAAGCAGCTCCATGGTGAAGGGGAGGACCTGCTCTGTGATCCCAGAGGGGCTGCATGAACCCCTCAGGAAGGCTTGGAAAGGCTGCCTTTCCCACAGAAACAGGGCTGTCATCCAGCTAAGGGTCACACCACAGGGCTGGGGCTCTCCTGGCTTTTCTCCCAGCGTGGTGTCCCCAGAGGAGCTGGCCATCTGCAGATGGGCACTGCCTGCTCCAGCAGCAAGGATGGAGAGATCCCAGCAGCTGCCCAGAGCTCCCTCTCCCCAGCAGGGATCCAAACTGGCAGGGAGATTCAGCAGGGTATTGATTCAACTCTCTGCAGACAAATGACCTCTCTCTCTCTCTGGGCCACGCTTTTTAGTGCAGGGCTTCAGTCTCCTGCATGAATATTTGAATAGATTTACAGTGGAGTGGCTTCACCTCTGCAGGGAGAGGGAGGCAGGGATGGGGAGAAGCAGGAAGGGAAGCACAGGTTGGAGGTCTAGAGTTTTTGCAGGCAGGCTATGAAATGGAGGTTTTTCCATGTAAAGAGGTTCCCACTGCTCTCAATTCCCATTAGCACTGCACCAGAAGTGACACACTTGGCTGCAGGTCTCCAGTCTGCAGCTCAGAGGAGGGGGAGGGATCAATCATGGCATCATTTGGGGTGGAAAAGCCCCCAAGGTCATCCAGTCCAGCACTGCCAAGCCCACCACTAACCCACATCCCCAAGTGCCACATCTACGTGGGTGAAATCCCTCTAGGGATGGGACTCCATCATTGCTCTGGGCAGCTTCTTTCCATGAAGAAATTTTTCCTAAAATCCAACCTAAACATAAACCAAGATGGGCTACACTGGAAGGGGAGGGGAGGTGGGCACATCCTATGGCTTGGGTGAGGCACACACCTCACCCAAATCTCCACTGCTCTCATTTAGCAGCACAAGAACTCCTGGCAGAGGGGCTCCTCCATGGCTGCAGAGAACATTTTCCCTCCAAAATGTGTATTTTTCCATTTTTCCCTGTACAAAGGAAGTGTTGGGACCCTGGCTGCTGAGAATTTCAGACTTTCTGTGCTGACAGGCACTAACACCCAAGAGAACACTGCATTTGACCTGAGACTGTGGAGAAGGCTTCCAAAATTGAATGGTAGAACTAAAATTATGGGTGTGGAGTTTGAATAGAAGTGTGTAATATCACAGGGTGGAAAACTTAGAGTTTAAGGTTTTAGAATATAGTAATATATAAAACAAGATAGAGGTTTTAGGGCAGTAGCTATTCCTTCTTCTTCATATGTTTGAGAAGTATTGTGTAATTAAATTAAAAGTTGACATTGCAGACCACTAGTAGCTAGTCATTAAGTTAAAAGTAAAAATAATTTGTCTTCTCTTAATTAGACAGTTTATCCTTATAAAGAAAAAGACACAACTCCATTTTAAACTTATTAAAGTACTGTAAAACTCACCATTTGTAAAACTATAATATATAACAAAAAAACCTAATAAACATCTAAATCCAAACAAAAAATGCCATCTCACAGATTTAACCCCAACTTTAAAAAAAAACCCAAAAAAAACCCCAAAAAACCCCAAAAAAACCAACGAACCAAACAAAAAAAAAAAAAAAAACAACCAAAAAACCAACCAAACTACAAAAATCCCACAAGGAAGCGGCTCACAAGTCATCACAGCCTTGGAGGAATCCAGGCTGCTTTACCCCAGCTGGGAGGACGAATTTCCAAACTGGAGATATTTCATCACCACGTGGCTGCTGTGACAGCTTGAAATGGAATCCTGCAGCACCCGGGATCATCTGCATCCCAAATCCAAACATCCTGTGTCATCCCCTGCAGCAGAAACCAGCTGCTCTTTGGCTGTGAGCTCTGAGAGGGGGAATGCCTGCATTCTGCAAGGAATCCTGCGACAGAATTCTGCATTCTGTTATCAACAGGACAACACAGGGAAATGGTGCCAGCCCAGCTCCCAGTCCTGCCTCTCTTTACCTCCAGAATGCCACCCTTACACAGAATTACTCCTCCCACGAGTCCATTCCTAGCACAAAAAGTTTGGGGTTTCCAGACTGTTCTTGAGCAGCCTTCATGTCCTCTACACGGTGGAGGGAAATCCAAGATGCTCTTTTCTCCCACAAAATGGGAATCTGCCACCAAATCCAGATGCAAGTGAGACCTTACAGTATAATAAACTTAATTTTTCCACACAGCCGCTGCTGCATCCCCTGCAGACCTGGCTTTGATGGAAAAATGAGGTAGGAATTCCATGGCTGCAGAGGTTCCAGTCATCTTTAAAGGATGAACTCATCTCAACCCTTTTCTTACATTGAACTAAAAATGGCTTTTTTTGCATCCAGGACAAAACTACAGCACCCCACCTCTATCCCACTCTCCTAAACAAACCTCAAAGGCCAACAGAGAGCTTTGACAACAAATGAAAAACCAAACCCACCCCAGAACCCAAAGGGAGGGTTACAAACAGCACCTATGGCTCCTCGGAGTTCCCAGACACGTTGAGCACCACGATTTTCCCCTGTTTTCCAAGGCTGGTGGTGAAGAACACCTTCAGGTAAAACACATTTCCACCACACAATAGTCTTGAATCCACAGCGCCAGGAAGGCTGTGTTGGCTCAGAGATTTCCAGGAAATGAGTCAATCAGCAGAGAAGAAACACTGCATTGAGAAAGGGAATGGGAAATTAAAGGGATTCTTTTCAAGTTAACCAACAGAGCCGCTGAGATGCAGAAGCCACTGAATTTGCCCTTAGGCTGTGGGGAATGAGTCATTTTCTTTTCTCTCTCTCAGTATAAATGTCAAACCTTAGTGACTTCACCTTTTTCTCTGCATTGCTGGGAGACTGTGTCGGGCACTGCTTAAAGGTTTTTAGCACAGGGAGAGGGTTCTTGGCTGCCCAGCAGGGTGTTTATTATGGGATTGTGTCACCATGATATTTTCTGAAAAATCCTCTTTGCCCAGGATTTTTTCCCGGGAAGCTGAGAAGCCTCAGAGAGAAATGAAAACAACAATTATCTGATTGCTTCTCCTGTGTTTGCTGCTTTGGGATGTGGTCTGGACATTGTTTACCAGCAGGTGAATGTTTGATTGGTTCCATGTGAATTGTTATTAATTAATGACCAATCACAGCCAGCTGGGTCAGACTCTGAGTCAGTCAGGAGTTTTTATTATTCATTCTTGTTAAGCCTCCCAATGTACCCTTTCTCCTTCTCTAGTATAGTTTTAGTATAGCATTCTATGATATGATATGATATAGTATAATATAGTATGGTATGATATAGTATGAGATGATATATAATATATGATATGATATGATGTAATGTAATATAATATAATATAATACAAAATAGAATAGAATAGAATAGAATAGAATAGAATAGAATAGAATAGAATAGAATAGAATAGAATAGAATAGAATAGAATAGAATAGAATAGAATAATATAAATGGCTCCAGCTCTCCATTCAAGTGCTGCCTGTATCTAAGCACAGCTTAGTCCCTACCCACAACTTCACATTTTCCAGAAATGAGTAACAGCAGAACACTTCTTCTGCCCAAAGATCTCAAAGGGAGTCTGAACCCTGGTAGATAAACCAGCCAGGAAAGGCTGAGCCACAGCAGCAGCACAGCACCAAAGTTAGGGGACTCTAACCCTGACACATCCAGGTCCCACACAGCAACCCAGGACTGACAGCCCCCAGGATGGCTCAGATCTCTGCACATCCCATTTAGCCCAAGGAATAACCCAGTAACTGAAAAGGCTCTTCCCAGCCTAGCTCAAGGGACTGAGTGGAGCCTCACAAAGATGCTCCAAGGGCTGGAATCCCTCTGCTCTGCAGGCAGGCTGAAACTGGATGTGTTCACCTGGAGAAGGCTCCAGGCAGAGCTCAGAGCCCCGGCCAGGGCCTGAAGGGGCTCCAGGAGAGCTGGAGAGGGACTGGGGACAAGGGATGGAGGGACAGGACACAGGGAATGGCTCCCACTGCCAGATGGAAGGGATGGATGGGATATTGGGAAGGAATTGTTCCCTGGCAGGGTGGGGAGGCCCTGGCACAGGGTGCCCAGAGAAGCCTCAGATTCCTCACCCCTGGAAGTGCCCAAGGCCAGGCTGGACAGGGTTTGGAGCAGCCTGGGACAGTGGAAAGTGTCCTTGCCCATGAGAAAGGGGTGGAATGAGATGGAATTTTGGGTTCCTTCCACCCCACATCTCTCACCTGTGGAAGGAAAGCACAGCACAAAGCAGGACAGGATGGCAGCTCTGCTCTCAGCTCTGCTGCTGGAGCTGGGGCACAGCTGTGGGGACTGGGCTAAAACGTGGGCTCCTGCAATTTAACAGGAACCTGGAAAGGCAGGAAAATTGGTCCATGAGATTTCCTGCTAGCCTGTGCCACCAGTCTCCCGCTGCTGAATGCATCCATCCCAGCAGGGAAGAGGAAGAGAAGGGTTTGGGGCAGTGAAGGAAATAAAAACTGCCCTCTCTATTTGAAGCCTGCACTGATGGCAGCCCTTGCATTCAAGCTGCCACTTGAAGCTTTGTCCTGCTGTCCTCCCACTGTGGCACCACAGGAGCAGGACACAGTGCCACAGAGATGCTCCCTGCCCTCCTGCCTCCCTCGTGCCCATGCCTCAGCCCTGCCCTGGAAGCCTTTTTTTGGGAAGCTGTTAAATCAGGCTTCAGCTGGCTCCTGCCCTTCCACCACCCCAAATGATTTCTAGTGAGGGTCAAGTACCAGGATCAACCTCCAAGATGATCTGAGTATTCACAGAGGTGCAGAGCTCAGCTCTGGGCAATTTACAGGATCCTCTGGGGCTGAGGGAAATCTTTGCCTGTGCTTTGGCTTCCAGCAGGCTGAGCAACACGAGGAGCTGCTCTGCAAAATAGATGTGTAATCCTGGAGAGTTTTTTTCCAGCTGACTTTTAATGAGATGTGGTCTCCCTCCCCACCAAGCTCCCCTTTGGATTAACTTTGCTCCCTGCCTGGTGGGTCGAATCCCCACCAAAAACACATCTCAGAAGCTGCAAAGGAAAGGGAAAAACACACTTTCCCCTCTGGAGCAGCAGCACAGCAGAGAGGCAGCTGCACCCTGTGCTGCAGGGATGTGCTGGGCACCTCATTGCACACAGACATTCCCACTAATCCACCCCCTAATTCATGCCACGTGTGTCTGAGCACGGAGCTGGCCCAGCCCAGGCTTTGAAGCAGAGCAGATGTGGAGTTATCTGCTCCACCAGCACTCCAGGCAGCCTGGGGGACAGTTGCCTTTGGCAGAGGATGAAGGCACCTTTCTGCTGGGGACAAGGACAGCTGGCCTCAGCTCGTGTTCCCCCAAACACCCTTGGGTCAGCACCCAGCAGGGTCTGACCTGGGTTCCAGCCACAGGACCTCAGGTTGCCTCCTCAGCAGCCAGGGCTTCCAAAGTGTTGGTTTGTGCCTCCAGACACAGCTGCACTCCCAGCTTTCCACCTGGGACACTCAGTCCCTGCTGCTATACATACATATAATATTGGCTTTTTGCAAATATTAAAATGGATTCTATGTGTGTGGTGTTAAAGTAACTTTCCTATAAAGATATCATTTTTATTTCTGTTGTTAACTAAAACTTAGAAACAGCTGATAGAGTATGGTTGTGTTAAAATGCCTGCTTGGATGGGATAACATCAGTGAACATGTGATGAGGACACCTGTACAGATGTGCCAACTATCAGCACTGATGGTCTGAAGGAAATATGGACCAAGGCCCAAACTGGAGGTGATGATAAGAATGGACTAAAACCACAACTCTAAAAAGGCAGACCCGAGGAGGAGCCATGCCAAACAGTTCTTGGAACATGTAAAGTGGTGTGGGGAATGTAAGAGCTGAAATCAGGGATGTGGGACTCCAGGGGCTCTCCAAAATGCAGTTTATTGTATCCAAGGTGTCACAGCAGTCCAGGGTGGTGGGTGACAGAGCCTGTGCCCACAGCTGTCAGCTCCAGCTGCAGGCAGGCCTGGAGACCCTTTGGTTTTGGTTACAATGCATTATTTACTTTTCTTTGCTGAGCATCTTCATACAGCAGAACCAATCTATACCTGAACTATTACCTACAGCCTATCATAACTAATTACCATATTCATGGCACTGCTCTCCAGTCACTCACAGTCAGTACATCACAGTTTCAGCTAGAAGTTGTTTTTCAGTTTTCTTGCAGTGGAAAATTCTGAGAGCTTTTTTCTGCTTGCCACATCAGCAGGCTTGTTTGCCTGTGCTCTCTTTGTGCTTGGTAAAAACATCTTCTTGTTTGGGGTGGGTTTATCCTTTGCTCTAAGCCATAAAACCCCTTCTAACTAACACACCCTTTGCCTCCTTGGTTATCCAGTGAGACTGGCTCAGCAATTCTTCCCTTCTCTATCAAAACTTGCTGCCATCTCTATTCCTTCTTCAGATTCTACATTCAAAAATCTTTCTGCCAAGCACACACATCTGTGAGACTTCCTTGTCAAACTCTCATCCTTCCCAACAGGGGAAAAGTTTAATATGCATAATTGTTTCTGAATATGTAGCAGGCTGATACAATAGAAATGGTATATCAAGGGTGTTTCCAAAATAGCCAGGATGCTCTTGGCCGAATGCCAGGAGGCACCAGGTAATAAATTTTTGCTTTATTGTCTTTGTCTCCTATTGTACTTTATTAGGCTTTCTAAATTTTTACAGGAGAGTGAACCTTGTTTTTCAGAAGGCCCTTCAGGCTGTTCACAAGCCCACACCTGCTCCAGGCTCTGTGTGTGCAGCGTTACCCACGGAGAGCAGAACACAGTGGGACATCCTTTGGACACACAGGGATGCTGAGTCCACCACTGCCCTGGACAGCCTGCTCCCAGGCCTGACCACCTCTTCACCTTTTTCCTACTATCCCACCTAAACCTGCCCTGGAGCAGATGAAAGGAACTTTCCCTGCCTGACTCTGAGCTACCAAACTCTGCTCCTCCCATCAGGGAGGGCTCTTCCATGACATGCAGATGGTGGGATGCTCCCAAATCTGGCACAAATGGTAAATACAGCACTGACACGCTCAGGTGAGGCATAAATTACAGCTGCAATGGTGCAGAAATGGTTTTGGCATTGGAATCAATCCCAGAATGGTTTGGGTGGGAAAGGATCACAAAGTTCATCTCATTCCCACCACCTTCCACTAGCCCAGATTGCTCCAAGCCCCTTCCAACCCAGCCTGGAACACTTCCAGGGCTGGGGCAAACATTCACTACTGTCACTATAAACCATCCCAAAACAATACCACAGACCAATACAAATAATATCATATACTTTCAGTATAACAAACCTAAACATGCAATAAAGATCTGTCCAGTACCTGTTAAAACAATCAATTGTTATCCCAAATGTAAAAAAAAAAAAAAAAAAAAAAAAAAAAAAAGACACTATACCAGTCAATAACATTCCAGATAGAATATAAAGAAAAATATAGTTCCAAAAAACAAATTTACCAACACAAAACACCACCACATGACAAAACAAGTGGTAACATCTACCCAAAAATCCTTTAGGAACCAAAAGCACATACAATCAACAAAATTATTAAACACCTGTCCCATGGGAATACTCTGGGAATAAAGGGCTGGGAGGAAGGCAAAAAAGAAATACAAAGCTCCCCATAAAGACATGGCTTAACTGCAGCCTGGCTCTCTTGGAGGCAGCTGTCCTTCACACATAAACATGGTAGACACCTCTAAAAGCATTTTTTCTGTCCTGCCTTTTGCAGGAGAAGTTTCAGTTACAGCAGAAACTTCACAAGAGTTTCCAGAGGGGTGGAGAAAGTGCCCTGGTAACATCCAGGGTAATTACAGTGCTCAGTTTGCCCTGAAGATCCTGAAGGCCAAGAAAATTGCTATGGGCAATAAATAGAAAAGGGTGGTCTGGGAGCCTGCTCTCCAGCACAAAGTCCATAATTTCAGACTGCAAAGGAGCTGTTAATCTTTTTTTTTTTTTTTTTTTTTCTCCCAGCACCATTTGAAGTGGTTTTACTTAAAAAACCCATGTCAAACCTCGCCCACTCTTTACTCCAGTACAAGATTTTTTGGCTTGATGTGTCCCTGAGCTGCTGTGTTGGCTCACTGGATGCATCAAGATAAAAAAAAAAAAGAAATGTCTAAGTCTGAGCTCTCCTTGGACCACCTAGAATTCTCACTACCAAAAGGATTTCATTAAATTCACATCACCACAAAAATTCCCACTAACCATACACATCCAGGAGCACCAATGGACAGGACATGGACACAGGATAGAAAACCTCACAGCCCAGAGCTCAGTTATCTGTAGGCTCCCACATGCTGCTGGACATGGACCACCTCAATGCAGAGCTGGATCCCAGTGCATCCCCATTTCACAAAGGATGGGAGGAACCAAGGGGAGTTTCTCAAGCTTTGTCCCACTCTTCCTGCAGCAAACCTATCCATGACATGAGACTGCCTCCTCCAGAAGAAATTGGAAGCATCACAGCGGAGATTTTCCTAGCCACAAAATGCTTCTTTTGTGTCCTTGTGTTCCCAAGCAGGAAGATGTGGAAGCTGAGGAGCCCACATTTACATTTTTTTTTCCCAGAACAAGCCCAGATTTCAGCCTCTTTCCCTAAGACACACAAACCTGCAGCAGGTCAGAGCCCAGGCAGCCCTTCCAGCCATTGCCTTCAGGATGGAAATGCCTCTTCTGCTTTCCTCAAGCAGGAGCCACATGTCTCCTCTCCACTCATGGCAGGGGGAAAGGTCTGGAACAAGGTGCTTGGAGTTGGGAAGGATTATCCATTCCATCTGAAGGAAGCAGAGCAGCTCCACAATTACTGAGCAGGCTGCATTGTAAGGCACAGGAGAAACAAAAGGGATTGATTGATTGATAAAATTAATTGATAAAATTTGCTCACTGGCAGCACAAAGAAAGCACTGACAGGTGCCAAGCCAAAACACAGGATCAGAGGGATTTAACTTCCCTTCTGAAGCACTCCTCACCTTTCAGCAGGGTGCTTTGCTACCTTTTAGCTTCTTCTGCCTGAAAATTTGGTGGCCACTCTGGCTGGTCATGCCTCCAGCCACAAAATGTTTCACCTGCTGAACTTTCTCCAACTTGCCCAGCCCTGATCCCTCTGAACTCCTCAGGCATCCTCCTCTCTTTGTTACAGCAAGCTGCCAACAATTCTTGCTTTACTCAGAGTGCACTTTTCCCCTTCTATTGATCCAATTCCAGCATCCCTCACTGGGGACAGAGCTCACAAACATGGGATGTAACAGTGCAGCAGCACTTTACAGCTCAATATTTGGTGCAAAAGTTTAAATGAGCTGCTCTAACAACAGCTCACCTGCATTTCATCTCCCTTGAGAAGTTTACCCCATAAACACCTGGGAGTAAACTGCCTACTGAAGCACAGACAGGAGGTCAAAACCCGCCAGAAAAAGTCTAAAATATGCTCTGATCCAGGCCAGTTCCAGGTGTTTTGAGAGCAGGATTTGAAAATCCTGGTGGATGGTTTAATGGTTTAATGCTGGGTTTAATGCTGGGTGTGGATATTCTCAGTTCAGTTGAAGAAAGAACAGAGACAATTTCTCCCAGGCCAAGGCTGGGTAACTTAGAGGAAAGAATTCAAACAATCATTATCTCTCCTTCTGTAACCATAGTTTATAGATGTGGCTCTCCAGAGTGTGCTATTCATAATTCACCAACAGGATGAGAGAAGATTCCAAAAGGCCAATCAGGTCTTAGGTCCACCATTGTTTCTACAAGAACTGTAGATTTCTAATAACAAAGTGTCTTTTCATGCCTTCTGATGATGGAGTCTCTGTATCACCTTTGTCTGTCCCAAAAATCCCTTTGGTGATAGCTGGGTTTTAACCCATGGTTTAAGGCTGGGTTTTAACCCATGGTTTAGTGCTGGGCTTGGCATTGCTGGGTCAGATTCTGTGATCCTGGAGGGCTTTTCCAGCCTTGAAGGTTCTGGGATGTTACCTTCAAGCCTCCTCAAAGGCACTCTGGTGACTCTGCCAGGCTTTAAAAACCAGCTCAGCCCAATTGATTTTAAGCCAGGCAAAAAGCCCCACAAAATAAATGTGACTTTTAGTGGAAAATATGAGCCTGTTACTCACCAACTGAGGATCTTGCTGCCTCAGAGCCCCTCAGAAGTAACAAAACTTCCAAGCCCACTCAGGTTTTGCTCCAGGATGACCTGGCCCCTCTGCTCTTACTGTGCTCACTCTTCCTTTGTCCCCTGACTGCAGCATGGGCAGAACAAAGTTTTGTTAAAATTTTTGTTAAAATTAGGACACAAGATTTGCTACACAAACAGAAGTACTAAGTAACAAACTTACAAAAACATTCAATACTTTTACTATAAACTGTCCCAAAACAATACCACAAGCAAATGCAAATAATGTAATATACTTTGTATTATAAATAAGTTATATTATAAAAATTTTAACATAATAGTTTAAATATAATTATAATATCATTATATAATAAACTATAATATAATTATAATATTATATAATAATAATTTTAAATATAATAATTATAATATACTTTATATTATGAATAATATCATTTATATTATAATAATTATAACATAATAGTTTAAACATAATTATAATACCATTATATAATAAACTATAATATAATAATATTATTATATAATAATCTATATAGCATCATTATAATATACTTTATATTATAAATAATATAATATACTAAAACATAAACATGCAATAAAGAACTGTCCAGTACCTGTTAAAACAATCATTATCCCAAATGTAAAAAAAAAAAAACCACTACACCAGTCAATACCATTCCAGATAGAACATAAATAAAAATATACTTCCAAAAACCAGATTTACCAACACAAAACACCACCACATGACAAAACAAGTAGTAACAACTACCCAAAAATCCTTTAGGAACCAAAACCACACACAATCAAAAAAATTATTCAACACCTCCCAAGTAACCCCAACCTCTTATCCCCCAAGTCATTCTACACCTTAACAAATTAATTAATTCCCAATTCATATATTTTATAACATATTTTATAACTTTGATTGTACAATATCTACAAAAGTTACTACAACAACCAAAAAAAGGACAAAATTTTTAAATTAAATCAAAAAAACACACATCACATCATAAATCTTATAATTTACCCAACAATTATTTCAGCAAATTACCATAAAAAAACCAATTTTAACCCAAACATCACTAACAATTCCTACAAAAACAGAATGAACCCCAGCCATTACAATACCTACTACAATTACACACAAAGCAGTAAATACCAGTGTCACATCCAGCACGAGACACAGACACAGAGGGGTTTTTGTTTGAAGCTGAAAGGCTGGGCAGGAACAGCGGAGCAGGAGAGGCAGAGGGACTGGGCAGGGGGAGGAAAAGGGAAGGAAAAAGGGATTTCTGCTTGGCAATGGACACCCAGCCTGGTTTGGTCCCTCAGGGAGGCAGCCAGCAGTGAGGGAGAGGAGGAGAAGTTGTGGAGGAATGCCAGGGAGCTCCCAGTGCAGCAGGCTGCTCTCGATTTGGGTTCAGCTGCCCAGGGCTGGGACAGGAGTGTTACAGGAACTTCTTTGAGCCAGGTCTAACAAGCCCTCAGAGGTCTATAACACACCCAAGATAGCTCAGCTACCCTTGGAGGCATAAAAATCAGCAGGATGGCTTCTGTTGGAGTGTTGGGAGCAAAAAGGTTTAACAAAAGGCAAAATGACAAACAGAAAAACCGAGCCAGGTGCCAGATGTTCTTGCTCCTGGTAAAACACTTTACAAAAGTGATTTGGTTCTTTGTCCTTTTCTAATAAATTGCTCAGGCAGGACTTTTTGGCTTCTCTCCAATTGGCTATCCTTAAGTCTGAGGTGAAGTCCCTTAAGCCTATGAAGTGTCTTTTTTTTTGCCTAATTGGAAAGAAAAACTTCTAAGCTTCTTTCCTTTTCAAAGAGACAAAATATAATGTTGTCACTCCATCAACAGGAGTTATTCCTACACAGGAGCACTCTGGGCTGGTTCAGAGCTGGCTGGATGGGCAGCCCAGGGGGTGGTGGGGAACAGAGCTCCATCCAGCTGGGGCCAGGCACCAGGGGTGTCCCTCAGGGCTCTGTGCTGGGGCCAGCTCTGTTCAATGTTTTTATTGACCACAGGGATGAGGGGGTTGAGTGTGTCATTGGTAAATTTGCAGACAACACTGAGCTGGGAGTGTGTGTCCATCTTTTGGAAGGAAGGAGGGCTCTGCAGGGAGACCTGGAATGGTTGGAGGGATGGGCTGAGTCTAACAGGATGAAGTTTAATAAGTCCAAGTGCCCAGCCCTGCAGTTTTGGCCACAATAACCCCTGCAATGCTCTGGGCTGGGGATGGTGTGGTTGGACAGTGCCCAGGCACAAAGGGACCTGGGGGGACTGACTGGACATGAGCCAGCAGTGTGCCCACATGGCCAAGAAGGCCAATGGCTCCTGGCCTGCATCAGAAATGGTGTGGCCAGCAGGAGCAGGGAGATCATCCTTCCCCTGCACTGGGCACTGGGGAGGCCACACCTGGAGTGCAGTGTCCAGCTCTGGTCCCTCAGGTTGGGAAGGACGTTGGGACACTGAGCATGTCCAGAGGAGGCTACGAAGCTGGAGAGGGGCTGGGAACACAAACCCTGTGAGGAACCACTGAGGGAGCTGGGGGTGCTCAGCCTGGAGAAAAGGAGACTCAGAGGTGACCTCATCACTCTCTGCAGCTCCCTGAAAGATGGTTGTAGTCAGGTGGGGCTGGGCTCTTTCTCCAGGCAGCACTGACAGAACCAGAGCACACAGCCTCAAGCTGAACCAAGGGAAATTTAGATTGGATATTAGGAAAAAATCTTTTACTGAAAGAGTGATGAAGTTCTGGATTGGCTGCCCAGGGAGGTGGTGGAGTCACCATCTCTGGATGTGTTTAGCAAAGCCTGGATGTCACATTCCATGCCAGGGTTTAGCTGAGGTGTTGGGGCTGGGTTGGACTCCAGTTTGAAGGTCCCTTCCAACCCAATAGTTCTGTGATTCTGTGTGAATTCTGTACAGGGTGATAAGGGGTAGGTATTGGGGACATTCACTGGGAGCCCTCACACCACCCATGTGAAGAGCTGAGGTCCTGCACCCAAGCCCAGCCCTCTGCCAGCAGACAGCAATTAAAGAGATGTCAAATTAAGATGTGCACATCTTCCTCTGCCTTCAAAAACTGGATTTTACAGAGTGCTGCAGTCTGAAGTGTGTCCTGATAAAACACACAGAAAAACCCAGGCAAGAAAGTGCAACACTCACAAGAACTGTACCCAAATGAACTCATGGAAGCTGAACTTGGGCACAGAAAATAAATCAGGGTTGAGGTTGGCCAGGGCAGCCTAAAATGCTAGCAAGAGCTGCAGCACTTGGCCAAGGAGGTGGCAGAGAGGGATGCTGGTGCCACCATCAGCAGACACCGTGGCCAGCTCTCCCTTCCACCAGCAGGGTCAGGAACTGCACACCCAGGTGTTCACTTCTTCCTCTCAGTGCTCTGTATCAGCTCCACCACCTGCATTCACCCACCTGTCCCCTCAAGAGCCATACCTGCTGCTGCAGCAGGTCTGAGAACCCACTCACCTCCATAACTCCTCTCAACTTGAAACCCAGAAATAAAACTTCTGGTGCCTTCAAGCTGCCCTGCCTGTGGTCAGAGTTCACATTTGCTATATCTGGCTATAAAAATGACCCTTTCTTTCCACTGGGAAAACAGTTCAGCTGTCAGATATGATGACCAAAGACAAGCACTGGTTTTTGTAAACACAAAAGCTTTTAAAACCTGGCCCCTGGTTTAGGTTCCTGAGTCAGTGTGAACTCCAGGGACAACGGGGGAATTACAAATATTTTATGAACTCTGGTGAACTCACACTGTGCACATTCCTTATTCATTCCTCTCGACAGAGTACTGCTCAAAACTTTTAAAAAGGTACATTCACCTTACCTGAAACTCCAAGCTCTTACAAAGAAACAAGAATGGGGCAGATTGCAAGGGCTCAGTCTGCAGGATGTTGACTCTAATGAACAGTCAGAAGGTCTGCTGGCCAATCTGGACCTTGGGCAAGGAGAGGCAGTGCCAGAGGGCAGGGATGGATGGGATATTGGGAAGGAATTGTTCCCTGTGAGAGTGCTGAGGGAGGCCCTGGCACAGGGTGTCCAGAGAAGCTGTGGCTGCCCCTGGATCCCTGGAAGTGTCCAAGGCCAGGCTGGGTAGGGCTTGGAGCCACCTGGGATAGTGGAAATTGTCCCTGTCCATGGCAGAGAGTTAGAAAAAAATGAGCTTTAAGGGTCCTTCCAACCCAAAATACTCTAGGATTCAATGCACTGAGACCCACAGACAGGCAGAAATTCAATTCAGCTGATGGTGCTCCTTCTTGATGCCTTGTGAAGGCTAAGCTAGAAGAGAGGCTGGGCAGAGTTAAAGAATAAAGTAGGGATTTATGAAAAGGATCTCATCACCAAGATGAACCCAAAATGGTCACAAAATGGACAACTGGTCACAGTGTCTCTCACTTTGATCTGTTCTGCTCCATTTGCACATTGGAGTTAATTGTTCAATTACAGCTTTAGGTTATGAAGTCCCATCCTGCTTGTTTTTCTCTCTCCAGCCCACGTTGTTTGTGCTCTTGGGCCTGAGATTTGGATCATTTGTCCTTGGTGCCCAGCTAGAGCAGGAATTGTTTTGTCTCCCTGCTCTGTTAAGAGAGTTTACCACCACTTAATGTGAAGCTCAGAAGTACCCACTAAAGCAGCACAGAATCTGAAAAATAGAAAAGCTAAAACCTGAGGCATCATGCTGGCCAAGGCCACGTCAGTTTACAGGCAAATTGTCATCCATGCACTTTGAGAACCTCTGTGCTGAAATGTGATCCAAGGAAAATCTGAAATGTGATTCCAGAGGAAAACACTGATCTGCAGGACGAGAGGGAAGTGACAGTGGCCCATGGCAAAGGGAACACAGAGCCAGTGTCACTCAGTCCTGCCACAATCACAGCACAGCCACCAGGCTGGCACAGAATCCTCACACACATATGGCAATTCCTTCATGCCAATTAAATTTGGGATTAGATTCTCCCCCACCCCCCATTTTGCCTTTTTCCAGGATCTCTTGAGGCTTCAAAGGCACCTTCAGCATCACACCAGGATGTTTTCTCATTACAGGGAGCAAGCTTATCAAACAAGTGCTGCTTAATTCCACCCTTCAGCCCATCAGCAGTGACCCAGATTCCTGATCTCCATTAGGAGAAGTTGGCCCCTGAGAATTTCAGGCTGGATAACCAGACAGGGAGGCTGCCAAAGCAAGGACATGACGCAGTGAGAAGCAGAATGAGCCAAAGCAGTGCTGGAGTTTGGCCTTCCCAGTGGCCCCAGCCAGGTCAGGTGCACAGAGATGGGCTCATTCCCTGAACTCCAAGCCCAGGGAAGGGATATCCCACCCTCACAGGCTGCTGCAGGCTCAGACCCAGCTGGAGGGCTGCAGTAAGAGTGTAGTGATCAGCAGAATACCCAAAATGACCCAGGAATGGCACCAGATGACTCTGGTTGGCCAAGCCCTCTCAGAGCCTTGTTTCCAGACTGCCAGGCTCAACAGGGGGAGGTGGAATGTGAAATAAAACATGGAGAAGTTACAAAGAAACCCAGAGAGGCAGCCAAATGCTGCAGCCACACTGGGCTGTGAGGCTTCATCATAAATCACAATTCCTCCCCCAAATGTGTTTTACACACTCCAGCCAGCCCCTGAACTGTTCCTCTCTGCTGTGTCACACCAACAGAGCCAGGCTGCTGCTGTCAGGCTGTGCCCCACACCTGTCCCCAAAGAGGATTTGGGATTAAATCCCCATGTAATGGATGCTCCTGTCAGGAGGGTTTGCAAGCTGTACCTCCTGAGCCAGGTGAGAGAAGCACAGCTGGGTGTCCCAGTGGAGGCAACTTCACCCCTGCTGTGGGAGTGCCTGAAAGATGGGGATAAATTTTTTAGGAGGATCTGCTGCCATGGGACAAGGGCTAAGAGACAAATCTGTCCAACAGCACCTTCAGGAGAGTAGAATCACAGAATTTTTTGTGTTGGAAGGGACCTAAAAGTTCGTCCCATCCCACCCCCTGCCATGGGCAGGGACACCTTCCACTATCCCAGGTTGCTCCAACCTCCATCCAGCCTGGCCTTGGGCATTTCCAGCTGTGTTTCCTTTCCAAGTACAAGGCATAGCTGATTTTGCAGCCAGCTGTGAGGTGCATCTCACACAGAATTACAAGCAAACCTCTTTTGCCCAGACAGGATGGTGTCCACAGGGAATAACTCACACTAAACATGGAGTGTGATGCTCCTGGCTGTGACTCTGCATCCAGAGAGCTCTGATATACCAGAGCAGCCACCAGCACCCAGGCCGGTGCTCATCCTGACTCTAATAGATCATGGCAGCCCAGAGAGACCAAACAGAGTCGGATTTGGCAGCACAGGGTGTAAAGAAACCCAATCCTGAGGGTCCATGGAGGACCAGAGCTCAGCCCTGCAGCCAAACAGATGTGCAAAGCTTGGTGCAAGGACAGGCAAGGCACAACAAAGCTTTAAACAGCTTTTTTGTTATTGCTTTTTTGGGCTTTTTTATAAACCCAGTCAGCTGCTTAATGCCTCAGTATCCCTCCTGAGGCACAGGCAGGGGAACCCCTCTCTCCAGAGCCAGCAGGTTCAATCCTCTCCATCCCACATCCCTGTCACTGCTCACCCTCATAGGCACAATCAAGGGGGGAAAATCATGCTCCTTTTCAAGGTCAGGCCAAAATTTGGGGTGAAATGTTGGAACACCATGGCAAACAGAGAGCCAGGTCTCCACCTGGCCTCAGCAGCTCCAATTGGATGCACCCAGGTGCATTTCCAACCAACAAACCTTGGAGCCCTGCTTCAAGGAGAGTTTCCAATCTACCCCAGCTGCTCCAGAAAGGCACAAATGCCAGCTTCTGACACCTGATGGGCAATTTTATAGGAAAACTTGATTTCCCTGTGGAAGAGGAATTGCAGGATTGGTCCCTTCCCAGCTATCTGAGCCCCAGAGTATTTCATCTGCTTCCCTAATGGCTTGTCTGCAGCAACGTTTTCTTTGAAGGCTGCTCGCTGAAAGAAGCTAATTGCTTTAGAGCAGCCAGAATTATTCATTTTGAATTCTCCAGTGCATAAACACCCTTTAAAATTCAGAAAATAAACCACCACCCTGCTCGTGACTGGCTCACAGAACGCACACGGCAGCAAGCGATCCTCTCAAGCACTGCAATCCCTGGGGATGTAAAACTGGGATGTGTGGAAATCTGTTATCCTGAGGGAACACAGAGCTGCTTCTGGGGGAGGAAGAGGCTGGCTCTGGAGGATCTGGCTGTGGATCCATGCCTTGGCTGATGCCAGTGCCCCTGCCCTTCTCTAGGCTACAGGGACACCTTGCCAGCGATCCTCCTCCCTGCACCACCATGCATTCCCAAAAAGTCAAAATTCCCTCTGGGAGGAAGCCTCAGACTGTCTCCCTTTCCTCTCCAGGAAGAGATGCCACTCCCCAGGCCAAGGCAAATCCCCTGATTTCCTTCCAGAGGCCACACACACCCTTCTCAAGAAGGCACTTGAGAAGCAGCAAGTTGGACAGAACTCACAGCAGCAACAAATTTGGGCAATTCTCACAATTCCCAGTGGTGCAAGACAAGTTTCTAGAGGAATCCATAGAAATTCCAACCTGACTGGAATTGGAAGGGATCTGAAAGACCACCTACTTCCAACTCCCTGCCACAGGCAGGGACACCTTCCACTATCCCAGGCTGCTCCAAGCCCTGTCCAATTCAGCCTTGGATATTTCCAGGGATGAGGCAGCCACAGCTCCTCAGGGAAACCTGTGCCAGGGCCTCACCATGCCTGCCAGAAAGAAAAACAGACAAGTCAGATCCATGCCAGGATGTGTCCTTCCAGATAAGTGTCCCAGAGAGCAGGAAAGGGTTGGAGCAAGGAATATGTATCCTTGATGGGAGAGGATCAGATCAAGGAATGCTTAAGCCAACCAGGTGTACATTTGTCCATTGCCACCAATAAAGAGACAAAAATATACAAAACAGAGGTGACACTTCATGCCTGGAGACTGGAGTCAGCCAGGACATCAGAATTCCCCTGAGCAGCTGATTTCCCACGTTTTCAATGGCTGTGCTAAATCATTAATAGAGGTTAGTGCTGAACTCACCCCAGGAACGCTGAGCTGAGTCACTGCTGTTCTCCCACTCCAGTTTATCCTTGCAAATCAGCTCGAGATGAATGGCTCCCTTATTCTGCACCCAAAAATAGAACACATGCCAAGGCTCACTGCCGAGCAGGTGCTGATTTGTGGGATCAAGCACGTTCAAACGGATCTGATGCATTCAGCCCTGCACAGGCAAAACACTCCACAAGAACCAAGGCTTCCCAGGCCACAGGGGAGGCTTCTCACTGGGAATCAACTCTAGCCTCTGGAATTCACCTAGTGAGCCAGGCAGCTCCCTCCCCTCTGTCTTAGGCTGGAAGATGTGGCTGGGGTGTGTGTTCTATCCCCATCTGTCAGAGCTGGGGCAGTTCTCTGCTGTTCAATGGGCAGTTTTCTTTATCTCTCCCACAAACCAGTCCTCCCTGGGGGAAATATCTTCTGTTCATGGGCCATTGAGTGATAAAATTCCATCATCCCACTGGGAGAAGCTCCGCCCAGGGGGAGGAGCCAAGCATTCCTTCCTGGATATAATCGGACAGGCGGAGCACCACAGCACCTTTCCCACTGCATTCCCAAAGGGAGAGCAGACCAGCCTATACCACCACTGGATCTTCAGAGGAGAACTCCATCCTTCTACAGGATCACTGCTCCAGCAGAGCCACCCCTGTCTCTGCAGGAGGGCTGCAGCCACCATTTAATGGGACTGCTACCAACAGCCTGGCACACAGGGACTCAGGCCATATCCTGACTCTGTCACTGTTGGTTTTTGTTGTTTGTACTATTACATTTGTATTCTTAATTTTCCTACTAAAGAACTGTTATTCCTGCTCCCATATCTTTGCCTGAGAGCCCCTTAATTTCAAATTTATAACAATTTGGAGGGAGGGGGTTCACATTTTCCATTTCAGGGGAGGCTCCTGCCTTCCTTAGCAGACACCTGGCTTTTCAAACCAAGACACCATCCCACTGGTGTCCAGGAAAGAGTGATTCCCTCTTCAAGGGGCTCTCCAAAGGGTTTGGCATCACCCATCCACACTTCATGGGTGACAAAGGAGCCCCTTTCTAGGGCAAATCCACTCCAGAGGGTGAAAAACCAGGATGTGTCCCATCAGCCATTACTGGTAGTCAAGTTAAGCACATGTGTGGGGACAGGAAAGCTGACCTGGAGAAATCAGCCTTAGACAGGAAAAGAGATACAAGCTGAGGCCCTATAAAGCCAAAAATTGCTGATGCACAGGCTCTGCCCCCCATTTACACCTCTCTCCCTGCCCCAAAGTGACAACGCAACACTCCAAAAGGAAAAATTTACAGTAAGGATTTTATAGCCCCAACAAGGGCAGTGGATTGCTTTGGAAACAAAAACAACTTCTCAGTTCTGCAGTTGGAAAAGTTGTCCCACCATACACTAAGGATTAGGAAGAAATTCTTCCCTCTGAGGGTGGGCAGGCCTTGGCACAGGGTGCCCAGAGAAGATGTGGCTGCCTCTGGATCCCTGGAAGTGTCCAAGGCCAGGCTGGATGGGGCTTGGAGCAGCCTGGGACAGTGGAAGGTGTCCCTGCCCATGGCAGGGGGGGGAATAAAATGGGTTTTAAAGTCCTTTCCAACCCAAACCAGTCTGTGGTCCCATGATTTGTCCCAGAAATAAATGTGGTTGCATGGATCACATCACAACAGCATCACTTTCACAGAGCCTCTGGGCAAAAAAAGAAAAAAGAAAAAAGTCTTAATAGTCCCCAGAAAAATATCTGCTGTGAAATCATCCCCTCTGAGGATGATATTACAGAATAAGTGATCATCAGCCAAAATTACTGCATGGAAGTCATCGATTACAGAAATACCCTGACATTCTCCAGCAGTGGCTGTGCAGATGTTACACCAGAGCTGCTCCACAGGCTCCTCTCTGAGGCAAAGCTCTGCTGTTGTCATGGTTGCTTCATTATCTCAAGTCTTGGGTGACTATCTGAGCATAAGTCACAGGATCTGACTCCTAAACACTTGTAAGAGCAGCAAAAAGCCCAGAGCTGGGGCAGATTTGGGTTGCTGATAAGCAAACAATCCTGCAAATTGCTTGCACTACCAGTCTGACTCATGCTTCTTTAAGCACAGCTCATTTTTCACTCCTCTAAATAAAAAATGAATACCCAAACCAAGCAAAACACAAAAAACCCCAAACAAACAAACAAAACACTCCCCCCAAAAAAACTCCAAATAAAACCAAACCCCCAAAAAATCCCCCCAAAACTGCCCAAAACCAAACCAGAACAACAAAAAAAAAAAAACCCACAAAAAATCAAAACTTCCCCAAAACCAAAAAAACCAAAACAAACAAAAAAACAACACACAAAAAAACCCACACAACCCCCCCCCCCAAAAAACAACAACAATAAAAAAAATTTAAAAACCCAAACAAGCAAGCTCCAAGTGATTTTTTCCATCAGGCAAAAGGTCTTAGGGCACCTAAGGAATTGCCAAGATGCAGCTGGTGGCTCTGTGAGAGATTCCTGCTCCTGGAAAGACAAGAACTTGCAGAGAACCATCCCCAAAGAGATGGAGCTCAGCTCCAGCCCCATCCCTGCACTCCAGGCAAACGGGCACTGCTGGAGGCACAGGCCAAAGGCTTTTCCTGCCTCTCCACATCCTGGTTCCTGCATGTCCAGCACCATCTGCTGGCATTCTCTCCAGGAGCCAGCTCCTCACAGGCTGGGCAGCTGCCACCCAGGGTCAGGGAGTCAGGCACATCCTGAGACACGGCCCGGGTGCAGCACAGCTCCAGGATTTCCCAGGAATAAGCCCATTCCAAAGCAGCTTTCCAGCAGCTGAGGCTCACCTGCTGTGGATCCATGTCCACCACAGCCCTGTGGTGCAGAGCACCCAACAGCAGATGGGAGCAGGGCCACAGGGGAGTCCCAGCAGGTTAAAGAAATCCCACACAGGAACCCCAAATCCCAGTGATTTTGGCTCAGCTATTTCATCAGGCTCGGCGAGATCTCGATTTCATTCATTTGAAAATCAGCTCATCATTAATTGGGAAGAAGAGCAGCAGGACATAATTGCTGCTTTGGAAGGCACAAGTCTGATCCCTCCAGAGAATCCCAGAATAGTTTGGATAGGAAGAGACCTTAAATCCCATCTCAATCCACCCCTGCCATGAGCAGGGACACCTTCTGCTAGCCCAGGTTGCCCCAAGCCCAGCCTGGCCTTGAACACTTCCAGGAATGGGACATCCACCACCTCTCTGCTGGATGATTGCAGGAGCAAAAGATGAAAAAACCCAAACCCTGTGCTCAGCCAGAAACAGCCTGAGGGTGGGGTGGAATTATCACTGAGCTGCTGTTCTGCACAGAGGGGGAGTTAAACCACAACCTGGCACTTCCCTGCCCCAGCCAAAGCTGCTTTCCACCCAAAGTAACTGCACTTATTTGTATTTTCTTTGAGGGTGACACTCAGAATTAAGTGCACAGTGCAGATACAGAACATTCTGCACCATTACACACAGGGGTCTGAGCCAGACAGAAATCCTGGGATATTCAATCTCTGCAATTAACCAAAACAGCCTGAGAGAACACCAAAACACACACATCTTCCCTTTGGGAACGGGTGTTTCAGGAACAAAACACCTTTGAAATGTCACACTGAAAGGAAGAGGAAGAAAAAGGGCAGTCATGCTGCTTCTCCTGGTTATCCTGAATATTTCAACTGTGATCCTACAGAGATAATTCAGAACTCCACTTTAGGATATTCCAGGACTGTAACTTATACTGGGCTGGGGTTTTCAGTGACTTTTTGGTTCCCCACATCCAGCCTCTTCCTTTACTCCCCCACCCAAGGTTTTTGTTGGAAGAGGAGAAGCTCAGCAGGATTCCCTCCATGGGGATTATTGTGGGACAAGCCAAGCATCACTTGCTGTCCACTGATGAGCTTTTAGGTCCCTCCTAACTCAAAATGATCTGGATGTTGAAAAGACAGACAAATGTGCTATCATGAGGAAGAACCACAACAAATCCCAGATCCTGTATTTTTTCCCTACTATTATTCTAATTCCCCAGGCATTTACTATGCTATCCATGGCCAACACAGTTTTACATTCCAGTTCTTGTCAACTCTTGGTGTTGACTCGAGGCAAACCCACGTGTGAATGGATGTAAAGGGAAATTCCCTGCTCTCCCTGGCAATGATTTCCATGAGATATCTCTGAACTCCCATAAAAATGATAAATGAATTTAAAACTGCAGCCATTCAAATGGAAAATCCTGCTGCAGGCCTGGTAGAACAGAAATAAAGACAGCAGAATTACAGCTGCAGAGCAGAAAACCCTGCATAAGAGAGCTCTGGAAGCATTAAAGCAACTTTAGAAACAAAAATAAAATAAATATTGCCATGCAAATGGTTGCACCAGTCCAACCTGAGCCACATTTACTGGGTGCTTGTCCTTCTGTTGAGCCAAAGGCAAGAGGGAAAACCATATCCAGAGCTGTCAGGGTGTGACAAAGCTGGGAAAGGACCCTGGGAAGAGCTCCCTGATTAAACAGCAGCCCTGAGCAAACAGCCCCAGCCTTGCCCTACTCCGTGATACATCTTCTTCTCCAAATGGGAAGAGGACAGGAGAGAAAACATTGCTTCCAGCTCGTTATTTCCAGGCTGTTTCAGCTGTCAAAACACTGCACTAGATCCCTGTCACCTGGGAAAAAAGCTGGAGGGCTCAGATCCAAGGGCAGGGTGTGGTGATCAGGCAGAGCTGGAGCCCAGGATGTTGGGATATCCCATCTCCTGTGCCTCCATAGTCAACAGGGATGGACATTCCTGCATCCACTGAAGCTCTGGGAATGCTTCTTCAGTGGGATGATTGATTTCCTGCCCCTGAGGTCACTGCTCCAACATTGCCTGAGGTCTCAGCAGAAAGAATTCTCAACAAGGGGAAAAAAAACCCAAAAAACAAACAAACAAACAAAAAACCCCAACAAAACAAAAAAAAACCACAAAACCATACAACAGCAACCCCCCCCCCAAAAAACCCACCAATCCATCCCAAAGAACCCAAACAAAACCCCCCAAAAAACAACAAAAAACCCCACCCCAAAAATTTAAAAAAGGAAAAAAAAAAAAACACCAAAAAACCACAAAAAAAAAAAACCAAAAACCCCAACCCCCAAAAAAACCCAAACAACCCCCCCCCAAAAACAACAAAATACCCCCAAAAAAGCAAAAAAAACCCACCCTAAAAATTAAGAAAAAAACCAAACACCCCTCCCCAAAAAACAAACCAAACCAAACAAAACCAAAACAAAACAAAAAAAAAATCCCAACCAAAAAAACCCATCCTATCCTGAGATAAAGAGACACCAAAAGATACTTCAGGAACACAGGATTTTCCACAACTCCTCCAAGCTATTTTTAGTCTCTCTTATATGGTGAGAACACAACATCCAGTTTCACTGCCGTGTCCTCCACCTCCTCTGGGAGCAGACCTGCAACAGGGCAAGGTGAGGGCAGGTAAAAGTTCTGTGAGCTGAGAGCTGAAAATGAAATTTGGGCTCTGATAGAGGGGTTTTCATGGCTGATTACAGCTCCATGGGGATGGGGTGCTCCTGACCCCTCATCTGCATGGAGTTGTGGGAAGAGTGGAGGCAGAAGGAAGTCAGGGAAGGATTTATTCAAGCATGGCTAAGACAAGCAGCATGTTTGTAGTGAGCTGGTTTATTCCAACTCTTTCAGCTGTGAAATGCACTGGACTGGTGTTCAAGACTCAGGATAAAGCCCTGAGTCAGTCCTGCACAGCCTTCCCAGGCCTGCAGGCACGCTGTGGGAATTCTTGGGTTGTGGCATTCACATTCTCTGATAAAATCCCTTCACCCAGGGTTTCTCTCCTGGGAAGCTGAGAAGCCTCAGAGAAAAGGAAAACAATTCTTATCTCATTTGCTTCTCCTGTGCTGTGCTCACATGTGGAATGTGTTTGGAGATTGTTCACCCACAGGTGATTGTTCCATTGCATTCTGTGGGAGTTGTTTTGGTTCTTTGGCCAACCAGGGCCAGGCTGTGTCAGGGCTCTGGAGAGAGTCACCAGTTTTCATTGTTATCTTTTAGCATTCTGTAAGTGTCCTTTCTGTATTCTTTAGTACAGTATAGCATTCTTTAATATAATATAGTTAATAAAGTAATAAATTAGCCTTCTCATAAGATGGAATCAGATTCATCATTCCTGCCTTCATCAGGGCACCTTGTTTACAATATTGGGGGTGTCCTGTGCAGGGCCAGAAGCTGGGTTTCAATCCTTCTAACTCAGAATATTCCACATGGTGTTGCTCCTGGAGCTTCTCCATCCTGCCTGGAGCTGGACACCAAGGTGGGCATGAACAAGGTGATAGTCAAGAGGTACCTGGCTCAAAGACAGATGCTCTTCCCAGCTCCCAGAACTCCTGGAACACACCTGGGGCTGCACATGGATCTGCTCTGCTTCTCCTGCTTCCTGCTGAAAGGCACATCCTCTGGGATCAGTGCTGAGCACATCTCTTCCCAAGCTGTAGGTGTCAATCATCTCTGCATTATCATTGTCTGAGGGAATCAAAGGTGCTCATCTGGAATTTATGTCCCCAGATCCCTGTGCCAGGAAGGCTCTGACTGCCAGAGCACCAGCTAGGAAAAAAAACAGACTTTAAAGATACAGAAGGGATTGTGTTGGACTAGTTGGGTCCTCTCCAGAGGCAGCAAGGCTGGAAAAGGATCAGGGATATCTCCAAGGAATCTGCAATGCAGCAGGATGCTGACTCCAGCCTTCTGATGGACACAAGGCCATAAAAGCAGAAATTGCAGCCACTGACTTTTTCCCACTGGTGAGAAGGACAATCTGAGGTGGAATATCTGGAGAGGGACTTTTGAAATTCATGGGTTTAGCTCAGAAGAAACCAGTTCAGGGGGTGTCCAGACTTACTCAGTGCATGTGCCTGACATTCACACCCAGATGTTGAGATCCAGGGCAGCTGACAAGCCTTGTATTAACTCAAGACTAATCTGCACCATCTGTCAAAGTCTGAGGGGAAAAGAGCAATTTTTCCACTCTGGGGCTAGATTCTCTTACTGCTGCTCTGGCTGGAGTCATTTGCAGAAGAGAAAATCTTCGTTTTTATGAAGTCTTCCATGAAAAAGTATCCCAGGCACCTCCACTAAAGGAGCCACTCCATGTTTTGAGCAGCCTTCCAGGGCTCCATCCCCTGCACATGGCTACTTCAGACAGCAGGAACAGAGCAGAGATCCCCTGGGCACAGCAGCATTTGCAGATTCCCAATCCCAAATTTTTGGGAGGGACAAGAGCAGCTGTACCAGGCTTTTCTATGGTATAGGAAGAACCACTTTGCCCACTGAGGTGGAGGACCAGAATTCCAGACTCAAGGATACAAGCTCTTCACCTGCATCTTCAGGAGGCCTAGAAGGGTTTGTTTTAGGGCTGCCTGAAAGTTTTTCAGCCCACAGGACCTACACAACCATCCCAAGCCCACCGCATTTGGTTTTCTGCCAAAGACACTGAACTCTAGAAAAATTCCAGCTCCAGAGAGAAAAGCAAGCAGAAGAAAAGGTCAGGTATCAGCAAAAAATAGTCTTTCTCTTCTGACAAGCATTCCTTGCATGGGAAAACCAGCAAAACTGATTCATCCCCTATGGAGCCTGAGATATATTCCCCTTCCTGAGGGCTCTGGAGCCAGGATCTGTCAGAGTTTTTCATCTCCCCCAGACAAATCTTAAGAAAATGTTCATCTACCTAAACAAATCCATGCATTAACAGGGGCTATGTTAGGCTCTTTCACCTTGGATGGGAATGCTTCCACCTCCCTTCCCTCACAAATCTGCCCTTCCCTGAACAGGGAATACATGAACTGGAAACCAGCAGACCAAGGGATCTGCAGCCCCTGCCTGGCAGTGATCCCTGCTCACAGTGGGGCACCAGAGAGGCCCTTCAGGCATCACTCAGCAGGATTCTCATCTCTGCACTCAGACCTGCCCAGCATTCCAAGCAAGGCAGCCTCCAGCTGGGCTCTGCATTCCCTGGCTGGAGGCACAGCTCCTATTTCCACGCCTGCCCTAGTTGCTGGTCATAATTCTGTGGTGCATTAAGATCAAGGCTGCTCTGACTACCTGTGTGCATTTAGAGAGAGAGAAATTTTACCCAGGGGGAGCTTTTAAAAGCTCACCTGGGTCAGGAGCCAACTCAGGTATTAAAACTTATAAAAAACCAAAAAAAACCTCCACCACTAAGTTACAAAGAGAAAAAAAAAATCTGAGTTGTAAACAGCAACAAGCAACAGAAAGAACTCCAATATTGGTCAAGATGTCTCTGGATCTAGAGGAAAGTGTCCCTGCTCATGGATGGGGTTGGATTTATGATCCTGAAAGGTCCCTTGCATCCCAAACCATTCCATGGCTCTGTGATAATCACTGCAGGGTACCCCATCCCACATGGAACATCCTGGAAAGTGATCTGGGCAAGGAAAAAAAGAAAAAGAAAAAAAGAAAAAAAGGAGGAAGTTTCAGACAACCTGCTGCTGCAGAAAGGGGTCATGGGGAACAGGCTGGGTTAGTGGCTCCTCTGGGAGCCTGTGGGAGGGAAAAGGGAAGATTTCAAACAGGAGAAACAAAAATGAAAGGAGAAAGAGGGGAGTGGAAGGAGGAGGAATGGAAGAGACAACAAATGACTCTTCATTTAGCACAAAGAAACCAAGATGTCAAGAACAACATTAATCAAGTCACCGAGGGATGAGACAAAATTCTGTAATTGCCTCTACCCTGATGTGAGAAACCTGGGTAATAAACAAGAGAAATGGGAATTGCTCATTTACAGAGCATAAATTTGACCTAGTTGGTATCACAGAAACCTTCTGGGAGGCATTTGCATGATTGGAATGTGTAAGGAAGAGTCAGTGCTCATAACCTGTGTGGGAAGGGGGGGAAGCCCTGGCATGGCCTGGAAGGAGAGTACCTCCAGTGAGTGCTCCTGAGCTTTGGGATTGTCACTAAGCTCCTTCCCCACTAAACCCTCACCAGGGGAGCAGTGCCAGACATCCACACTGACATTTCCAAAGCTTCCCCAGCAAAGTCTTATCTGAATTTTTTTTTTTTTTGGTCAGAATTTACCCAAAATGGCTCTAAAGCTGCTTCCCCCTCCCCGTGCACAGACTTTTGTCTGGGCAGGGAAATCAGGAGCGACAGCTGAACTGGAAGGCAGCCTCTGCTTCAGAGCAAGCAATCCCACTAATCTTTTAATGCACAGACAAAGCAAATGCCAAACTAATGAAATACCGGCTTATGCCTTCAAAGGGGAACATTTCAGACCCAGCAGAGCCAAGGGAACAAAGTTACCAGAAGTTAACAAAAGTCAGGGCAAGAATATTTTCCCCAAACAAAAAAAAAAAAAAAAAAAAAAAAAAAAAAAAAAAAAAAAAAAAAAAAAAGCAAGTGCTAGACAACCACAAATACCATGATTCAAGGAAGGCTCTTAAGGCTCTTTTGAAGGGCCTGGGGATGAAAGCCCAGAGTGAGTGATGTGAGCAGTGTAATCTTCACCAAGGGGAGAAGGAAAAGCAAGGAGGGATTTGATGCAAATCAGCTCTATCATTCCTAGTTTGTATTCAATGGGAAGGGAGGGGGGGTGACTCCAATAATTCAACATCCAGACAACTTCACAAGAGCTTAAGGAATCTTTGCAAGAGCCTTGCTATTTCTGGTATGCCAGGAATAATCCAGAGATTAATTATTTCTTCTGGGTTTAGGCAGGCACAGGCACTGCCTTCCACCTTACCTCCTTGGGGCTGACAGCCCTGGGAATATCCTCTGTGCTCCTTTGCACCTCCAAAGAAAGAGTCATGGATTTTCCACTTCTTTTGGGGGCCATTCATTTCAAATAACATGCAGGATCTTCTTGGGAGTCAAACTGCTCCAGCAGCAGGCACATCACATAAACCCTCCCAGATCTTTCACCCCCAGCAGCCATTTCCATGAATTCCACTGGGAAACTCCCCAGTATTGACAGGGCTGTGTCTCAAGCCCTCCATCAAAGCCCTAATTCCCAACATTTCACTGCTATCTCCATCAGAACCACCCAAATGTCTTCACTACAAAGGTGACTTTTCTGGCCACTGAAGCTCCAATTTATTTTAATTTATTTTCCCCCTCCATTTTATACAGAAAAAAACAGCTGGAAGGGTGTCCCAACAATATCTTATCTCAGTCTTTGCTGTGGCTTAAATGTCAGCAAACCACCTCCTCTTGGAATTACTTAGGCTGGAAAAGGCCCCTAAAATCAGAGCCCAACCATTGCCCCAGCACCTCCAATGCCACCACTAAATTGTGCCCCCAGATGCCACATCAGCTTTTAGATACACCCATGCCATCTGCTGCCTCTCAAAGGTCACCAGGCAAGTCTGCTCCAGCTCCACACCCCTCTAAAACCCTTGCAGCTCTCCAGTGATCTCTTATCTCCCCACAGAAATCTCCCACTTTTCATCCAGTCTCCAGCTCAATATTTTACAGACCATCATAATCAATCCTAGATGCACTGCAGAGGTCAGGGTGAAACCAAATTAAGGAATATTTAAAGGATGGCAGTATTTATTGATACTAATTATGTGGGGTTTCATTAGGATAATATGGGTTTTATTTATAAGTTGGATTGAGAGATCTCAGTTGTTCAGAGCACCAGAGGTCTTGGGAAGCAACAGAGTCAGGTGCCACCATTTCAGGTGATTTGTTATAATAGCATTAACATAAGCTATAAAACAAGCTTAAATTGGTTTATTAATAGCTCTCAAAGTTTCATTATCAACAGGGAACCAGCATTTGAAGGGGTAATGTCCAGGGAATCACAGAATCATGAAGTGGTTTGGGTTGGAAGGAACTTTAAAGCTCATCTCATTCCACTATCCCAGGTTGCTCCAAGCCCTGTCCAGCCTGGCCTTGGACATTTCCAAGAAATCTGAGGGTTGTTTATCCAAATCTGATATGCCAATATTTTGAGACTAAACTGTTTTATGATAACTGAAACAAAGCTATGATTAAATTTGCAGGTAATGGAAACTGTTGGAGAAGGCTAAATAAAATCTCAAGGAGATCAGGCTGTTGGACAGAGACATGTCCAAATAGAGCCAAATAAAGTCACATCCAGGAACCAGGAAAGCAGGTCAGACCCACAAAATGAGACTGTCCCAGCCATTCTAACAGAGGAATGAGCAAGATACAGACTGTCAGCTAAAAGCACTTTCTAGCTAAGAAAATTTTCAGTCATTTCATGCTTAACCTCAGCACAGTGAGGAGACAGTCCTCTTTTTTTTGAGCACAACTCATAACTGTCCCAAAAGTTTGGGCAAAATCCACCAAGAAACAAATTCACTGAAGGAAGGACTTGTGCATTCACCACACGAATGTGCAGCTTCCCAGATTTTCACTAAATCCAGGGCAGCAGATCAGGGAAACCCATCACTGCCACAGGGGGCTTCAGCCTTGGAGCTTGCCACGTGCAGCATCAACTTTTTAACTACAAACACCCCTGTGAAGCTGCCTCTGAAGTTGAAGAGAAACCCCAGCAAGATAACACTGTGCCATGCTTAAATAATCCCAGTGATCAGAAATCCTTTGATGCTTAATGCTCAAGTTGGAATATTTTTAGAGAAGTGCTGGCTTTAGCTAAAAAAAGAGCCCACTCCACACACTATCAGTCAACTGATCAGCAGATAGTATCTAATCTCTAAATACTGCTGATCTGGAGAGAGGCTCCAGCTTTATGAAAAGACACTTGCCAGCTGATTTAAAGGTGCAGAAGTGAACACAAGTAGCAGCAGCTTAAGAGAAGATGACTACAGAAGCTCAAAGAATCAACATCTTGAAGAGAAAGCTGAAGTCCTGGATGTCAGAGTATAAAAAAATTTAAGAAGGGATATTAAGGCTAATAAAGGCACCAAGCTTGTACAGTGTAGTGGAGAAGGTTATCCTGTCTCTCAGCCAAGCACTTCCAGCAGCCATGGCCATGTTGTCCATGTCATCCTGGAACAGGGTTCACCACAAGCACAGGCAAACACATTTGCCCTCCAATGTGGGTTTCCATGGGTCTGGACTGAAGGCACTTGAGACAGTAATTCATGTTCAGACTCAGGTGTTTATTTCTTATCAGTAAAACAGTCTCACAGCCATGAGTTCTGCAGCATTTCATCAGCAAGGCACAAAATGGCCAGCAATCTCTTGGTACAAGGTCTTTTAAAGCTAAACCATCCAATTAAGAACTGACACCCAGATTATTTTCCCTTCTAACCCAATAGCTGATCCCACAGAGCAGCAATGGGAACTTTTCTATCCAATTACAAAATGCCACCCAAACCCATGAAGAAGAAGGAAGAAGGTGAAGAAGAACAACCTGCCTCTGCCCTAAAACCTCCATCTTGCTTCATATTTATTGCTATATTCTAAAATCCCAAACTTTAAGTTTTCCACCCTGTGATATTACACACTTCTAACTACACACCTGTAATCTCAGTGCTATCAATCAATTTTGGAAGCCTTCTCCACAGTCTCGGGGCCAATGCAGTGTTCTCTTGTGGGTCTGTGCCTTTGAGCACAGAAAGTTTAAAATTCTCAGCCTCTAGGATTCCAACACTCCAAACCCAGCAGATTTTGGAGCCTACTTAAGGTCTCTCTCAGCCCCAACACTCCTGAGGATCCCTCACTGCAGGCTTTGCTTGGTGACAGCAGCTCTGCACCTCCTGTGGTCCAGGGGATTACACCAGATGACTTCAAAGCTGCAACCTAAACATCCTCCTGGCCTGGAAATAACTTTGACTTTAAAGAAGAGACTTTTTTGTCTTCTTTTTCTTTATTCTTCCCTCATGATCCTGTTAATGCAGCTTCAGGGTTCAGTGCTGCATTGTTCACCTCCAGAAGCACTACCTGCTGTCTCTTCACATAAAGAGCTGATGACAGGAGGAGGTTTATTACTCTAATCACTTGCAGAAAAAAAGTTACTGCACATGCACTTGACTACTCAATTTGCTTGATGCAAGTTGTCCATGAACATGATCATTTCTTTCAGCTATAAGATTTTTTAAAGTGCTCTTATCTCTTTCTCACATTTTTTTTTAAATTCTATTTCAGTAACATTGAGAAAGAGCCCAGAGAAGCTGTGGCTGCTCCTGGATCCCTGCAAGTGTCCAAGGCCAGGATGGAAAGGCTTGGAGCAGCCTGGGACAGTGGGAGGTGTCCCAGCCCAGGCCAGGGGGTGGGAATTGGATGAGTTTAAGGTCCCTTCCCACCCAGGACATGCTGGGATCCTGTGACCAGCCCTGGGCAGGAGGCTGCAGGGCAGCCAGAGGATGACACAGGATTTCAAGTGGAAACACAGAGTCACTGGGAGCTGACTTGTGGCACAGAAACCCCAAAGCTTGAGGCAACTGATTCAGTGCAGTGAGCTTGTCAAGGCTGTAACAGCTCTGATTAAAGGCGTCAGCAATGCCACATCAAGTGCCTCATGAGCTGCAGCACCAGGGCAGCCAGGAGGTAACAAGAAATCCATGCTGCTCATGAGCTGCAATTAAGGCTACACTGACTAACAAAATGGGCAAAAAAAAAACCCCAAAACTAAAAGTAAACCACAGCAGAGAGGGAACAGAAAACCAAAACCACTCAGGATACAGAGTGGCTTTAGGTAGAAGGTCCAGAGAGCCATAAAATGATCACCAAGGAGCTTTACCTACAGCAAACTTCCCAAGAACAGCCTGCTCCTTCCTATGGCTTTAAGATGGCTCCTTCCCAATGGCTTTAAGATGAAGGAGGGTAGATTTAGACTGGATATTGGGAAGAAATCCTTCCCTGTGATGGTGGGCAGGCCCTGGCACAGGTGCCCAGAGCAGCTGTGGCTGCCCCTGGATCCCTGGCAGTGTCCAAGGCCATGTTGCATGTGGCTTGGAGCAGCCTGGGACAGTGGAAGGTGTCCCTGCCATGGCAGGGGTGGAACGAAACAAAATGAACTTAAAGGTTTCCTTCCAACCCAGATCACTTTAGGATCCTATGATTCCCTAAAGAGTTGTTTTCAAGAGTGCTTTGCCAAGAGAAAGATCAAACACCTCTGGCAGGAGGAACATAACCCTGCTCACCCAAGCTCAGTTTTTATTTAGACCAAAGTCCAGCTGTAAGGCAAGAGCAGAGCAAGGTTTCCTGTGACCACTGCTCAGGGCCAGCACCTGATCTCATCTCTGGAGGCAGGGTCCAGCTGTCCTGGAGCCTGCAGCACATCCAGCACGCCTCGGCCCGGGCACCTGGCAGGAAGGATTCAGCTGATGGGTTTGAGGGCCCTGCTGTAATTATCTCATACCAGTGACACACACACCCTGAGATGCAATCAGCTGCCAGCTAATTGCACAGCATCCCCAGTGCACTCAGAAACAGCACAGGAGCCACAGCAGCTGGAGGAATCCCATTAAACCCTTGGGAAGCACAAGCCCACCCACATTTGAGCAGGTCCTTGAGGAAGAGGCAGAGGTTGGAAAGGTCCCAGTGGGAAGGGCAGAGCCTTGGGAAAGCCCAACAGGTGCTTCAAGAGGGAGGTTTTGAGGCAAGCACACCTTTTGGTGGTTTTTTTGGGGGGGAGGGAAACACTGGCTCTTCCCATCCCTGCTCCCAGTCAACTTCATCCTTGGTTGTGGCAGCTCCCTCAAGGCAACAAAGAGCAGCAATTCCAAGAGAGCAGCAGCTTTTTGTGGAGATTGGACCAGAAAGACAGCAAAGAGGATGGAACCTGAACTACTGTCCCTGCTGCCCTGCTTGTCCTGGGAGTAGTTTACAATCCCTGCAGACAGAACCCTCAGCCTGGCAGTTTATCATCAGCATCCTGGCTGCTCAGGGCCTGACAGGTAAATAAACACACAGCTACACTGATGCCTTCTGCCAGCAACTCAGAACAGCCACAGGGACAAGGCAAGTTCTTATTACAGCCTTTAGGCAGCAAGTCAAATTCATTCCCTGAGAATCCTGCACAAAAGATGTGCAGATTCCCATCTCCCTTGAGGTATCTTTAAACATCACTATTCCATGCTGTATTTAAGGCATGTTAAAAGTTCCTCCCTGACATTCACAGCTCCCCATCCCCACCACTGTGGGGGTTTTTGGGGCACTTGCTTAGAGAAGCGTGGAACCCCCAGAAGTTCAGCAAGCACAGCAAGACAGCAAGGCTTAGAAAGAATTAAAAAATAAAGTCTCAACAAGAAAGCACCTTAGAGGAATGCAATTGATTTTCCAAGTCTTTCAGACCACGTATTTTAATTAATATTTATCCTACCTACTTAAATGCCATAATCTGCACCGTGTTAGAACTGCAGCATTCAACAATTGATGCTATTAATTCTGCCCACCATGGCATCTCCCTCTTCCAGATGCAAAGGGAAGCACTCAGCAGAGAACAGAGGGATTCTTGCAGCCTTCCACGTGTGCTGGGAAAGCAGCAGCAGCTGCAATAATGTTCTCAAGCAGATAAACATTCCAACAACGCTGCTTAAAGCATCAATTTTGTCTTCCCCTCGTTTGCAAGAAGCTCCTGTTGTCAGCTTAACTCAACAACTATTTCCACACAGCAAACAGCTAATGGGCCACTGAGAAAAGCTCCTAAAAAATCAGCCTGTGCTGCTCCAGAGCTAAGCTGAAGCTGTGTAACCCGTGGAACTCAGGGGCTGGAATGATGGGCAAGTGTCAGAGCACAGGCACAGGGGAAAAAAATTAAATATAGAAAACAGAAATTCTGCTGCCACAGGAGAAGCCTCAGTGGAGAACCAGCTCATCTGGGAGCTGTTAAGGACCAAGAACACTGAGTCTGCTTTTGGGGAAGGAGGCAGCTTTCCACACAGCCAGCCAGAGCAGATGTGGGAGGCAGGAGGGCATCACCATGCTCAGTGCATCCAGGGAGAGCTGACAGGAGACACCAAAACCACCATTTCTGGCAGAAATTCTCTTCCCCAAGCTCAGAGCAGAACCCTGAAATTTGGTAAGAAATGCAAACCAGCCATAATTCCTTGGGGAAGAAGGAGAGAAGCTACAAAGGGCAGAGCCTTTTGGGGCAGACTCCCAGCTGCATCCCATGGGGAGGAATTTTGCTCCACCATAACATTTTACAGAACTTTCCACCTCAGCCAGGTTGCCAAACTAAGCAGTGCTTGGACCTGTGGCATCTCCACCACTGGCTCCTCTCTGGTACAGATTTAGGGAGAGTGAAAAGTTCAACTCCCCCAGCACTGTGCCGCAATTTTTGTAGCAAACCCATCCTGAAGAAGACACAGTTTGTCTCAGATTCAATTGCACTGCATCAAAAGGTGGTCACAGCACTTGGGAGAAAAATTAAAATAATCCCCAAAACCCAAACACCCTCAAGTTTCAAACTCCAGAGCATCAGAAGTAGAAGACTCCTGATCTGTATCAGGGGGCCCTATTAAGATCATTATTTGCTGTCAGAGTCTTTAAGCAGCCTGCTCTAAATATAGACCCATTTAAAGCTTTTCTAGGGGAAAAAATAATTTAGAAAAAAATCTAAGTGACTTAGAATCAAGAGTGACACCAAGACAGAGCCACAGCAGTGCAGACAGACTGCAGCAAGGTGATTTTTAAAGGCAAACCTGTGCACCTGCCCTCCCTGGGGAGATTTTCAGTGCAGAGCTGCATCCTCAGTGCTCTGCTGCATTTGGTGCTGCAGCACCATCAGCGATTCCTCCTCCCTGTTCTGGGAGCTGCCTGTCAAACCCATTCCCAGGAGGGAATCTGCCTTTGTTAGGGGCTTTGCAGGTGATGTACACCTTGGCCAAAAGCAGTTTTCCCTGCCAGGATCTCTGCACTGCAGTCCCCAGGCACCCATGGGTCTGCCAAAGCACAAGCAGTTAAAGCTGGCAGAGCCTCAGACAAGAAGGTTTATATCCTTTTCAAAACTCCACTTCAACTTTATGTACTCCAGGGAATTTTGTCGTCTGTGCACATAATCCCCTTGGGAATCCTGAAGTCTTGGTGATAAATCCCTGGAGCTGGTTATAAAACACAGACGTGCTTCTGATCATGGGGCAAATGCCAGCGTGAAGTGGTGTTTGTTCCCTCTTTGTTCTCCTGGCAGAAGGGAGTGCAAACACGGGGCTGTTTTCCCTTTTCTCCCTGATGGTGTTGGAGCCTTCTCCCTCACAGTTCTCTCCGTTTCCATCGAATAACAGTGCCAACAGAACTGCCCCATTCCCAGGCAAACCCAAATGCAGAGGGAAGGGTTTGCTGGGAGCACACGCTTCCGCAGACAGCGTGGGCACCAACACCCTTCAGAGAGCAGCCTCTGTGTCAGCCAATTAAACCAGAACAAACACAAAGCTCCTCTGCTTCCAAAAGGACTGACTGTCATTGTGTTTATTCTCTTAAATTAATCCAGATTAATTTCTACTGCACACAGAAAATACAGTATTCTCACGTCAGTGTACTGCCCCAGCTGAAGATCTTTATTTCTGTAGCATTTTTTTCCTGTAGCCACATCACATTTAAGCCTTTCCTGCCTGTAAGGTGACTCCAATCTCTTCCCTACCACACATCCAACCAATTTCCCAGCAGACCAAGCCACGTGGCAGCAGGAGAGACTTGCAGCAGGATTAGGATGCTCTGTAGGGATGCAGGAAAACAGCTCCCTTTTCTCCTGAGAGAAACAAACAATTCTAATTTGGAAGCTGCTTTTTAATGCAGTTGGTGGGGTTGGGTTTTTTTTTTTTTTTTCCTCCTCCTGCTTTTTAGAAAGCTGTTTTGAGCATAGATTGGGAGGTTTGAAGCAGCACTGAATCTTAATGGGCCTCTCACGTGCACAGGCAGCTGCTCCCTGCCAGACTGGAGCTGCTCAGAAACATGTACAGACTCTTCTCCACAAAAGAAAGTGGAAGCAGCTTTGGATGCTTCTCTTTTTCTGTTGTGTTTGAAACAACTGACTCCACCAGCCAAAGAACATCCCCTCCATTGCAATCCACCTCCCTAAAGGGGAATAAAACCCCTGGATGGAAAGGAAAGGCTCTGAACGCCGGCGCCTTTGTGGCAGAGACAAAAGCAGCGACACAAAAGCTCAGCTCTGCTCCCTCCCTCCAGGAGGGTCACAACCAACGGGATATCTTTCCCAGGGAGAGGTTAACGCTGCGTCCTGCACCCAGAGCCAGGGAGCAGCCTCTCCCAGGTGGGGTCACTGTGACAGGAGGAGCACACAGGCAGTGAAGCCCCTGGTTTGGATCTGCCGGCAGGAGCGGGGGAGAGATGGAGCAAAGCTCCCAGGAGAGCAATCAGAGCTGCCGAGCAAATCATGGGAGCATTTGCTCTTAACGAGCTGTTCCCTTCCCAGCAGCTGGCACACCTCTCCCTGTGCTGGCTGCACTGCCTAAAACATCAGTTCCCAGGGGAGCCAAGGTCAGGCATGGCCAGGGAGCTTGGCTGGGTCACCACCCCTGCAGAGCTCACCTTATCTCCATCCCATTCTGTGTGAGCTCAGCCTTCAGCCACCTGCACTCACTGTACTGGAACGGTTTGGGTTAGGAGGGACCTTAAAGTGCCGCCCATGCCACCCTTGCCATGGACAGGGACATCTTCCACTGTTCCAGAGTGCTCCAGCCTGGCCTTGGACACTTCCAGGGATCCAGGGGCAGCCACAGCTTCTCTGGGCACTCTGTGCCAGGGCCTGCCCACCCTCACAGGGAGGAATCCCTTCCCAATCTCCCATCCAGCCCTGCTCTCTGGCAGTGGGAGCCATTCCCTGTGTCCTGTCCCTCCATCCCCTGTCCCCAGTCCCTCTCCAGCTCTTCTGGAGCCCCTTCAGGCACTGGAAGGGGCTCTGAGCTCTCTCTGGATCCTTCTCTTCTCCAGGCTGAATCATCATGTTAAAAGTTAATATACCAAAGACTTCCACACACCTTTCAGGACACTCAATGGCAGTAACAGACCCTCCCCTTCCTCCCTAGATCTCCTTTCCTCCAAATAACCCCGGGAAGTCAAATGTGACACCATGAAGGATTTGCCTCCTTTGGGACCAATATCCAGAATTTTGTGCTGACAATTCACAAGAGGGAAATCTGCTGACACAGGGGCTGTGATGCTGCATGTGCACTTTTGCACAGCAGCTGTTTAAGGGCAGTGTTTGGAATGCAGGGATCACCCCAGAGGGTGAAAACACTGAGGGAGAGACCTCAAGCAGCCTGAACAAATAGGAAAAAATATCAGCAGAAAGACTGCTGGGACACTTGATGCTACTCTACGCCAGTCAGAGATCACTGGCTTCTTCTGCTTTACAAAAGAAATAGAAACTTCAGTCTCAGACAGAGCTATTTGATTACAGAGCAGATCTGGTTTAGCAGATAACAGCTGGAGTGGAGGAAGAGAGCCAAGCCAGGGCTCTGAGCCCAAACAGCCTGGCTACAACAAACTGCAAAGGGGAGAGGAACTGCTCTGACACACAACCCAGGACACAGGATTGCTCCTCACAGCTGTGAGAAACCCCAGCCCGCAGCCTGTCACTGCTTTTCACTTCCCATTTGCCAAGCACATCCCACCCTTCACCCGGCAGAGCATTTCCAGGAACACTCGGGAGAGTCAGCATTCCTGGGAGCTCAGCATCCCTCAGGGCAGTGAGCACAGGGGTGGAAAAGGCAGGACAGAGAAGAGCAGCTGCAGCACTGTCCAGAGGGATGGAAAATGAGGAGCTGCTCTCTCTGCACCTCAGCCAAGCCTAGAATGGCAGGTTTGAACCAAAGAAGGAAAGTACATTTGTATTTTTGGCTTGTGACATCAAGGTCTGGGAGGGGCCACACGATGCTGCCCAGCCCCACAGCAGAGTATTTTAGGGCAGTGTTTTAATGGGATCAGAGCCCCTCTGCTCTGGAGCCAGCCTGGAGGAGCTGGGGGTGCTCACCTGGAGAAGAAAAAGATTCAGGGAGAGCTCAGAGCTCCTTCCAGGGCCTGAAGGGGCTCCAGGAGAGCTGGAGAGGGACTGGCGTGGAGGGATGGGACACAGGGAATGGTTCCCACTGCAGAGAGCAGGGATGGATGGGATACTGGGAAGGAATTGTTCCTTCCCACTAGGAGGGTGGGCAGACCCTGGCACAGAGTGCCCAGGGAAGCTGTGGCTGCCCCTGGAAGTGTCCAAGGCCAGGTTGGACACTGGGACTTGGAGCAACCTGGGATAGTGGAAGGTGCCCTTGCCATGGAATGAAATGATCTTTAAGGTCCCTTCCAACCAAAGCCATTCTGGGATTCTGTCTCAGGGCCATCACACAGGTACAGGGGACATTCATGGCTCAGCCCCTTGTCACTGGTAGAGCCTGAACTGGACAAGTTCACAGAGACAAAAAGCAGTTTGAGGCACATCTTGGTTTCAAGCAAAACACTCCCCCAGCAGAGAGGCAGAGGAGAGAGATGAGGTGGTCCAAGAAACCATTAAGCAAACTCTTCATGCTGAACATGAGTGTCAAGGTTTTGAGGAGCTCAAGGGCTCAAAGCCCCCTGCAAGTCATTTTTGACTCAGCCATGTGTAAACCATGCTAAGCCAAATCCCAGAGCTGGCTCTGATGACATCCAATCCACCCAGAGATCAAGAGTCTAATGCCACATTTCAAACCCCCCAGAACATGAGAGGAGCTGAGTATTTTCTTATCCTTGTACACAATAGAATTTATGAAACAGATAGCAAAAGCCATCCATCTTCATTTATAAGTCATGGCTTTTGCCTTTGTTAAATTTAATTGCTTCCCCTGTGGCTTCAAATCAAGGGCAGATTCTATTAAAAGTAATTACTTTGCTGTGCAGCTGGCATAGCAAAGTTGCTTGATAAAGGTTAATCTACTAAGTGATGGCAGCTTCCAAATGAGGGTGATGATTTTCATTAATAACTTCATGGGGAAGATGATGCTGGAATTTACACGTGCATTGACATGATAGCCACAGCTCCAGAGGGTTCTGTGTCCCCATCCATGGCCCAGGACAAGCATGACACTGGGGCCATGGGGTCTTGCTGCAGGTGCCAGGCACTGCTCCCTGCGTCACCCACAGGGCCTTCACTCACACTCATCCTCAGGGATGTGCAGGCTCTGGTCTGCTCCACCCCTGGAATTGTCCAAGGACAGGTTGGAGCAGCCTGAGCTAGTGGGAGGTGTCCCTGGCCACTGCTGAGGGTTGGATGTGATGGGCTTTGACGTCCCTTCCAACCCAAACCCTTTTAGGCCAGTGTAGAATCAGCACCCCCCTGTGAGGAGCTCATTCCAGGCCATTTGCTCTTTGGGATTCTTTTTGTTTTCCATAGTTCCAGCAGAAGGAAAGGCAGGGGCAGGAGCCCCCTAATACTCATCAGACAAAGTGGAACCAACCTCGGGAGGAAGGCTTCAAACAAACCCCTCCTTTTTCTTTCTTTTCTCCCTGCAGAGCAGCAGAAATGCAGCCCATCCACGAGGGCTGCAGCATTCTGTGCAAAAGGCCACTTGTTCCACACAAATAATGGGAGAAAGGCTAAGAGATATAAAAAAATGCACTTTTTTCACCCCACTAATGGCATCTTTTAGCTGCACTGGAGGATTTTACTCTTCCCACTCATGACCAGAATGTTCAGTTATGCACTAACAGCACTGCTGCTCTCTCCAGACTAACTAAAGCTGGTCTAATGGTCCTTTGTGGATCTCTTCCAACTCAAGATATTCTATGAATCCTGTGGGTTTAGGCACCAGGACATGGCAATCCAGTGCCTACTGTGGCAGATTTACATAAAAAACCCCAAGCATTTTCATCTTTTAAACCACAAGAACCCAGTTTTATAAGCAAGCTGTAGATATTTCATGGAAAATTAGACCAGCTCTCTCAACCACAAGAAAGTTTTACATCATAAATCACAAATGCCTCTGAAATCAGGAGCTTGAGGGGAAAAAAAAAAAAAAAAGGTTAAGAATTAGAAGCTTAGCACCAGCTATTTTTAACATAATACTGAGAGTAACACCCTGCAAGCAACACACACACATGCTCTATGAATAAAGTAAAAATTCAGCCTTCTGCACACGCCTGCCCCTCCGTGAAGGGAGCTGCCATCTGCATGTTGAAAGGATTATTTTCCACGTGGGAGGCCACAGAAAGGGGGGAAAAAATTCCCAGAAACCTGCTAGGAAATGCAGTCAAGAGGGCAAGTTGTCTCCTGTTTCAGCAGGCAGAGGTGGTCCACGTGGAATGGCTCTGGTAGAGGGGAGTGCTGGCTTTCCAGCCTTGCACCATTAATTGCCCTTCAGGGAATTAATTAGGGAATTAGGTAACTTCAGGGAGAGGGTTGAGACTGAAAGTTCTGAAAGGGGTGGTCTGCTGGATACTAACCTTGAAACCATCTTCCTGTAAGGTGGAAACACCTCTTGGCACCTCTCTTCCAACCCTGCTGCACAGTTTTCACCCCACTGACCACAGTCATGTAAAGTTTCAGCTGCCAGGGCTCAGCCCCAGGCTCTGGCCAGTCCCAGATGGGACACCCCAGCTCCAGTTTTTCCTCTGAATAATGAAAAGCCACTATGAGCACCTCTGTTCCTGCTCCTCCAGCACGACAAAGCCCTTTCAGAGCAGCAGGTTGCTGCTCCTTCCTTGCCTTCTGCACTTCATGAAGCCACTTGTGGCCATTCCCATCTCCCCAGTTCTTGGTTTCCCAGTGATTTCCCCTTGGCTTCCCAAGCTCTGCCTTTCCTTGTGTCTGTGACAAGGATTTGTACTCTGGGGGTTCCAATTTCCCCTTGGCAGTTATCACTCCAGAGCAATAAAAATCTCCTTTAGATTTGGGTCAGATGCAAACAACACGTGGCTCCAACTCCCCCTAAATCAAATTTTACTGGAAAGTCACGGGAAGCTCAAACATTCCCAAGACTAGAAAGAGAAAGAAGCTATTTATTCTTGCAGTTACACCAAGCGAGAGCTGAAAAGGTGTTACATTGCTGCCAGCTTAGCTACACATTCAAAAATAAATGTGTTTTCTTGGTGATGGTGAGAGTGCAAATCTCCAGGGAAAGCAAAATCAGAATGGAAAGGCAGCAAAGTTATTTATTCAGACTACAGCTGTCAGAAGGGTCTGTTCTGATCAAAGGCTGTTTTGCTGCCCAGGGGGAAAGGTGAGCAGCCCTACCTGCAACTGGCAGGTGAGAAAAGCAAAGAATTCCGCACTGGGAGCAGGTGAAGCAGCCCAGCAGGGACACGGGGGACACCCAAGGGATGAGCATCCTGTGCCACCTGTGTGATCCAGCAGGGCAGGGCAGCAAGGCTGTGCCAGGCTCTCCACGGGCAGCGTTCCCCTGTAATTACATGGGGAAGCAAGGAGCCATTGCAGCAGGGTCCTGTCGAGTTTGATCGAGCCTTCAGCAGAAAAATGGAGCAGTCAGAACCACCCTGCCATGGTGTCACTGCTCCAGAGGAGAGGAGGGACCCCCTCGGGGACATGAGCACTCCCTTGGGGACACAGGCCACCCCTCAGGGACACAAGCCATCCCTCAGAGACACGGGCCAGCCCTTGGGGACATGAACAGTCCCTCAGGGACACAAGCCACCCTTCAGGGACATAGGCCACCCCTTGGGGACAGGAGCACTCCCTCAGGGACATGAGTAGTTCCTCAGGGAAACGGGCCAGCCCTTGGGGACACAGGCCACCCTTGGGGATAGGAGCACATGAGCAGTCTCTCAGGGACACAGACCACCCCTCAGGGACACGGGCCACCCCTCTGGGACATGAGCACTCCCACAGGGACATGAGTAGTCCCTTGGGGACATGAGCACTCCTTCAAGGACACGAGCACTCCCTCAGGGACACGAGCCACTCCTCAGGGACATGAGCCACCCCTCAGGGACACAGGCCATCCCTCAGGAACATGGCCACCCCTCAGGAACACAGGCCACCCCTTGGGACATGAGCCACCCCTCGGGGACATGGGCCACCCCCTTGGGGATAGGAGCACTCCCTCAGGGACACAGGCCACCCCTCAGGGACAGGAGCACATGAGCAGTCCTTCAGGGACACAAGCAGTTCCTCAGGGACATGAGCCTCCCCTCAAGAACATGGGCCACCCCTTGGGGACATGGGCCATCCCTCGGGGATGCCGGCCACCCCTCAGGGACATGAGCCACCTCTCAGGAGCACAGGCCACCCCTTGGGGACATGGGCCATCCCTTAAGGACATGGGTCACCTCTCAGGGACATGGGCCACCCCTCGAAGACATAAGCCATCTCTTGGGGACACCGGCCACCCCTCAGGGACAGGACAGGACGGTGCTTACCGGGGGAAAGGACCAGGCCTCATGGTGGGGCTCAGCAGCTGCAGCACGATGGTGCAGGGAGGGAGGTTAACACAAGTCAGGATGGATTTCTATCCCGAGTCAAACTGCACTCCCTAAAAGAACAAAGAGGTTTTAGGGCAGTGTTTTAACATGAGCACAGGCCCCTGTGCTCTGGAGCCAGGCTGGGAGAGCTGGGGGTGCTCACCTGGAGAGGAGAAGCTCCAGGGAGAGCTCAGAGCCCCTTGCAGGGCCTGAAGGGGCTCCAGGAGAGCTGGAGAGGGACTGGGGACAAGGGATGGAGGGACAGGACACAGGGAATGGCTCCCACTGCCAGAGGGCAGGGATGGATGGGATATTGGGAAGGGATTGTTCCCTGGGAGGGTGGGCAGGCCCTGGCACAGGGTGCCCAGAGAAGCTGTGGCTGCCCCTGGAAGTGTCCAAGGCCAGTCTGGATGGGGCTTGGAGCAGCCTGGGACAGTGGAAGGTGTCCTTGACCTTGGGAAGAAATGGGCTTTAATGTAACAGAATCACAGAATCCCCGAATGATGAGATTGGAAGAGACCTCTAAGATCATCGAGTCCAGCCTGTGCCCTGACACTTCAGCTAGACTATAGCACCAAGGGCCATGTCCAGTGTTTTTTTAAACACATCCAGAGATGGTGATTCTACTGCCTCCCTGGGAAGAGCATTCCAGTACTTTATTATTCTTTTGGTGAAAAATTTTTTCGTTATATCCAACCTATCCCTTCCCTGACGTAGCTGGAGACTGTGTCCTCTGGTTCTGTCAGTGCTGCCCTGTGGGAGAGACCAACCCCACCTGGCTACAGCCTCCATTCAGGAAGGTGTAGAGAGCAATAAGGTCACCTCTGAGCCTCCTCTTCTCCAGGCTAAACAACCCCAGCTTCTTCAAACATTCCTCACAGGGTTTGTGTTCCAAGCCCCTCACCAGCCTTGTTGCCCTCCTCAAGCATCTCAACGTCCTTCCCAAACTGAGGTGCCCAGAACTAGACACAGCACTATCCTCCCAAACCATCCAGTGGAATAATTTGGAAATAGGATCCATGCTCCCAAACAATGCCAGCTTGGCCCTGGAGCCCCAGTACTTTTGACTGGCAGAAATGGGAGATGCAGCTCTAGGATTTGTGTAAAGCTCAGTAAAACCCAGCCATGAGCACGCCTAGGAGCGTGTGACCCACCCTGGGTATTTTTGGCAATTTTTGGGTAACAATGTGTACATTACACTGCAAGTCACACCACACATGGTGGAATGCTGCCAAATCCAAGGCAGGAGCTATTCCTGGTGCCTCCAACCTGAGGAGATGTTTCATTTCCAGAGCAATTTGATATTAATATAAAAGGAGAAAAGAGGAGCTAAAAGTGAGTTATTTGTTTCTTATTTTTATGGCCACTTTGATTCTTTAGCAATATTTACCACAAAAGGGGGAAACAAAACCCGCACCAAAACCCTAAAAAAACAACTACCCTTCAGATTTTTAGCTAAAAACAGGTTATTGGATGCCCCAGAGCTCCCTCTTCATCATTCTCTGTATAAATCAGACTAAGAAAGAGCACAGCCAACCCCCACAGTCACCTGCAGAGTGGGATGCTCATGCACACAAAGCCAAGATTTAGAGCTAACCCAAAGGCAGAGCCTCTAATTCATCACAGTTTTAATTGGTTTCAGTCCCCAAAGAAATACTTCAGTAGACATGAACTGAACCTGGCAGCCACGCAGGGATGGGAGGGGGGCACACACTGATTCTAGAGAGAGATCTTTAAACCACAAGACCAAGCCTTGGACACTCAAATTGGTTCCTGTGGAAAAGCTGTAATGAAATTTTATGGCTCCTTCAGAGGCGCAATAGAACTGGTTGAATTTGAGCAACCTTCAGTGAAAAACATACATAAAACAAACCTTTTCTTCCCTCCTTTTCTAAAAAGAAAAGCCTTGCTGCTTTAAAAAAAAAATGAGGCAGGAAGGAGAAGCTAAAGAGAAACTGGATAAAAAATGCCCCCCTCTTTAAAATCAAAGGTATTTTACCTCCCCTAAGGCACCAGAATGTAATCATGAAAAAGCTGAATGAAGCAAAAGTTTTGTGGAGGTTCACGTGTGGATTTGACCTAGATACAGTGAACATTCTTGTGATTAATACAGAGGTTATAATTTTATACCAGAGCACTCCAACTCCAGCTCTAAAACAAATTGGACAGAGTGTCTTATTACTCCCTCATTCCCCTTGATAGATCACTAAATAGCTGCGTGCTTTAATTATTTGAAACAGACCACAATTCGTTATTTCCCCTTTGAATTCTGGTGCAGAGTTGGATTTTCTTTCATGCCCTGCAAACTGCTATAAAGGGACTGGGATACTAAAGGAATATTAAACCCTTTGCCTACATGCCAAAATCTGTAGGAGGTACCAAATGCTCATAACACTGCCCACACTGCACACTCCACTCCACCTGAGAGATCGTTTAAAGCTCATAAAGATAAAAAAAAAAAAAAAAAAAAAAAAAAAGCAGGTGAAAAGGAAAATTTGAAAGGCAAAATAAAAGCAGGTTTCCTGGGTTTCAGAGTAATTGGGTTTGTTTGACATCCCAAAGCAGGATGTTCTGGAATGGTTTGGGTTGCAAGGGACCTTAAAGATAATCTAGTTCCAAGACCCAGAAGTTTAAAAAGTCTTTAAAAACTCCAAATCAGCATTACTTTTCCACTTTTGCTGCCATGCAAAGCTGGGTTTCTGACTTTGAACAGGGTTTGTAGCCAATCACCACTTCCCTGATCCACGTGTGATGCCCCCAGGGCCTCCCAGCTCTGAGAGCTCAGCTCCCTGTCCTGGCCTGACCCTACCTGGACTCAGGCACAGCAATTAAGTGACCATGGATGTCTTCACAGCATCAGCTGGCACCTGCATCCCCCCACCCTGAATTTTGTGGCAACCACACAAAACTCACAGCCAGCTTCTCTTAACAAACCAACAGCAGGGCAAATGTTTGCAGTAAGGAAAACAAAATTGAGAAAAAAAATTCTAATTTATTACAAAAATTAAACCTCCTTAGACATATATTAAATTTCCTATGAGACACAGTGTCCAAGATCTAGGAGGAGGGAAAACACTGTGGCCTCCCTGACAGGACACATCCCTGGGGGATACTTTCTCACCACATCTCATGCAATTAGATGAAAATTTATAGACTACAACATCTCTGCCAGGCAGAGCTAATCTAAGGCTGGTTTGATGACTACTGCTCTGGCTTGTCAGGTGTGAGCATCTAATCACACCTCCATTCTTAACCTACTCCAGCTGGCTGCTGAGCTTTCCTTCATTTCCCACCAATTAAGCTTCCCCAGATCACCTTTACTCAGCTTTAATTCTCCTGGTTACCTGAGTAGCCAGGGCTGATTTATAATGTTCTGCAGGTAATTAATCCACTGATGCCAGCCTGAACAATCACAGAACAGGCTGGGCTGGAAGAGGCCTTGAACTCCATCTCATTGCAGCTCCCTCTTTCCTAGCCCAGTTTTCTCCATTTGTGGGGACAAAAAACTGTTGCTTTGGGGAGAAGGGGGCAACACAGGCACATCAATAGCTAAACAAATATCTGTAATATCTGCCAGGAACTTTGCAGCACCTGGTTGAAGAAGCACAACCACCACCCCCAGTGACTTCTTCCTCATCCTCCAAGCCCATCATTTGCACTGCTATCTCACAAAGAGATGTCCCCAGGCCAGCCAGAGAAAAAGTCCTTGGATGTTCCCTCCAGGGGAGAGGAGGGCAATGAGAGGGAAACAGGGAAAGCAAAGAATACAGCCAGCTCACTCAGGCATCTCCATCTATTTCATGCTTTCAGCATTCATCCCATAAAAATTCATCTTTCCCTGCAGACAGCATTTTAGAGAGAATAGAGGAGAAAGTTTCTCTTCTTCCTACTTTGTGCCCAGAAGGCCAAAATCAACACATCCCTGCAAACAGACTGGGACAGGTACTAAACAGCTGAAGAATGCACTTTCTCCCCAGGCTACATATGTCTAAGTGACATTTGATTCCACTGAAAGGCAGATTCGTTTGTATCTGGGAAAAAGGCAAGCATGGAATGTGAGATTATTTTGAACAGAATCAGCATTGTGGTAGCCAAAGCTCATTAATTATGAATTTTATCAACTGTTCACTGAAATTTGTTCTGCTAGCACAGTGTAACTGCCTGCAAAAGCAGTGCTTTCAAAGGAGAAAAAGCCAAGCTATGAAATAACCCACATCCTTCCTTTTCCAGGAGCTATCCCTTACTTGTCCCACAATAATTACAACGCTGGGAGAATCCTTGAGGTTCTCCAAGCATCTCAGCAGGGCATTCATTGCCAGGAAAAAGTGCTGAAGGGCATAATGGGGTGAAACATGAATGTGGAGCACAGGAAGGAGCTCTCCTGCTTGCACTGCTGGGGTCCTGACAGGGTGCTTAAGAAATTTGTCACTGAACTCTCCCATGTTTGAAGCATATTTTCTGCTCTTCAGCTGGGTTGTGAAACGAGGAGTAAAAGCAACAACCACCCCACAGCCTCCAGGGCTCAGAGAGTGAGTCAGCCCCACTCAAACATTCACTCCCAAGGATCCCATTAAGTGCTGAACCAAGAGAAAACATCGCAGGGCAGCTCTGCAGGGCACAGGCAGCACTTAACATTACAATTATTTAGAGACACTGATTTTAATCAGCAAGCAGAGCCTCTCGACTTAATTTCATTTTACATGCACACACACAGGCCTATCTTGGCAAAGGCAGAGCAGTGGTTTGGAGGTGAGGAAGAGGATCATCCTCCACAGAACAACACCTTTGGGAACAGGCAGAAACAGCCCTGCTCCTGGAGGAACTGGGTTTGAACTGAGCCTTCCAGCCCAACAAACTCTGCACTACCACTCTTTCACTAACAGGAACTCTCCCCCTACTACTCCCTTCAGTCTTTGCCTTCCATAAACACCATTTTTGCAGAGTTGCCCCACCTGTGGCTGATGGGCCCAACTCTGCCTCCTGAAGAGTCCACTGGAAGCAGCTGGGACCTTCCCTGGGACCTCCAGGAGAGCCCCTGCACAGACACCACTGCCCCCAGTATCCATCACTCAGCACACAGGGACCAACAACTGATTTGTCTGTGCTTTTTGGAGCTAGGTGCTCTTCAAGGCCCCTCCTAAACCAAACCAGCCTGGGGTTCCACGTTTCTGCATGTTCAAAGAGCAGCTGTTGGGCTAAAACACACAATTATTTCCCTTCCACCAGGGAAGTAATGAAGGATATCAGATGTTCCCCCAGTAAAACTCTCTGCTTCCACCAGGGAAGTAATGAAGGACGTGAGATGTTCTCCCAGCAATTAAAATAAACCTGGGGAACAAAGATGTGGGGGTTGTGCAGGGACTGAGATCTTCACAGTCCACTTTGAGTCTTAGCAGCAGGGAAGCTCGAAGTGCCCAGCTGAGGTGAGAGCAACATCCTCAACACTGCGGGTGACCTTCAGCTCTATTTCTGTTACCAGAGCCCCTGGAAATGAGCTCTGACTTGTCCCCTTTGTCACCCTGGTGAAAGCATTAACTCAGCTGGTAATTAGAGAGGCCTCAGCCAGGTATGTTAATGACTACGTGAACAGTTTCTGTTAATCAGCTGTCGGTGAACAATGGTATTTCTCAGATCATTTCCAGATGCAAAGCAGTTAGAGGGTATTTTCATCAATGATCTGCATTACATTTCCTCCTAATCAAGTTCCCAGTGATCTTTTGATTGGGATGAAAGGAGATACAGAAATATTACTCAAGTCTAGAGTGATCTATTTCTCCTGTTAACCCCTTCAGGTAAAAGCCATTTAAACAGCAGGAGATGCTGGCCACTGGTTTTACCAAATTTTTGGTAACACCGAGAAACAAATGCTGTCCCAGCATGGCAGGACTCCAATCTGAGCAGCCAGCGTGGTGTCACTGCAGAGGAAAACTCCAGCAGCCCCTGCCTGGTGAGAGCACAAGCCATAAAATGTGCTAAAATGAGATAGATTCACAAAATACCAGCGAGCTACAAGGACTTGGAGGGAGGCAGTGCAGCCATCTGTGCCTGGCTCCCAGAGCCAGCCTGGCAGAGACTGTGATTAGCACTGTCCAGACAGATCTTCTCCTGTCTGCTGTCAGCAGCCCTGTCTGCTCCAGAGCCTGCCCATGGCACTAACAGATGTCCCAGGCAGCTCCAGCCCTTGCACAGAGCTCTGAGATTGCATTTCAGTTCCCCCAGTGTGAGCTCTGGTGCTGGAAGACACAGAAAAGGTGCAAATTAAAATACAAATTTTTAAAAATCCTCTTCCTAGGGGTTCAATGAAGAAGCTAAAAATGCCCACTTGGCATCTTCTGGCCTTGAAGGGAACCTCAGCAGAGGAACCAGCAGGTGGGAGGCAGCACAGGCAGGGCCAGAGCTGAGCTACCAACCCTCAGCAACACTCCCAGCTGCTGCTTGGGTAAGATAACAAAGGTTTTACCTCTTATTTTCAATCTAGGATGTCTTGCAGTTATTCCTACAAGGTGCAATGCTGTTAAAACATCCTGGAAAATGTCCCAGGATACATTTTTCTAAGTACAGAGGTCTCAATTAGTGCTTTTTAATCAGTTGACACAGCCTCAAGCCCAGCCAGGTTAGACAATCAGAGCCCACGTATCAAGCCAGAATTGAAATTCAGCTCTGCTCTCCACTTGCACTTCCCAATGAGAATTTATCTCCAAAAATATAAAAACCCTCCAAATAAATTTAAAAATAAAAAAAGAAAGAGTGAGAAAGACAACAAAGAAAAACAAAATCCATCACAAACCAGGCAGTTGAGTAGGAAATAAATAGCCCAGAAATACAGCAATTGCTTATGCATATTTGAAATAGCCCACAGCTACAGGGTGTAAGCTGCATGAAGAGGTCTGAGCAAAGCCTTTGGGGAGCAGTTTGAGTTGTGCTAGCTCAGAAAAGCAATCACTGGAGCAGAGTGACAACAACCCTGCCTAGGAAAAGCCTCTCCAAAGACACTGAGAGCTGTCAGCTTTGAAAGGAAGCAGCAGGAAAGCCAGGGGCAAGCTGGAGCTGCTGGAAAAGTGGAGTCTTCCTGGCAAGTGTTTTGTTATTAGGCAAAATAATTATCTTACAAGGCAATGGTTATTGTTGCTAATTAATAAGTGGTGTGCTTAATATAAAGCTCTAATTTGAGTGGCGAGGCAGAGCATTAAAGAGGGATTTGGCAAGTGGAAAAGCACCTCCAGCTCCATGGGTTGTGGGGGATCACTCTCCAGGTGCACACAGGGGGTGGCCACATTAGTCTCATCCCAAGTCATGGAATCCAGAATCCCAGAATGGATTGGGTTGGAAAGGACATTAAAGCTCTTCCTGTTCCACCCTTGCCATGGGCAGGGACACCTTCAACTAGATCAGGTTACTCCAAGACCCATCCAGCCTGGCCTTGGGGTGCCCATGAGACAATGTCATTTTGGTGGTAAATAATTTAAAGGGACACCCAGACTGCCAGGGATGCTGAGTTTTGCTCCTTCCTTCACGGTGTCTCTCAGAAATCAGCTGCAAACCATACCAAAGGTGATTTGAAGACTCATTTCAGGCTGCTCAGCATCTGCAGAATCCAAGTTCCCACAATTACTGCTGCAAAGAGAGCTTTCAAAACCCTCCTCCAAAGGCATTTTTATCACCTTGGCTGAGCAGTGACAGGCAGCAAAGCTGGTCCTGAATTTGGAACTCCTGGTCAAGTTTAATGTGTAAAACTTCAGGGAAGTTTAATGTGTGAAACTTCAGGGAAGTTTTTTTCTGCTTTTTTTTCTTTGCAAGTTACTGGAAAACCAGCAGGAGTCACGTAACCCAAAATAGAGTTTACATGTGACACAAAGCTGTTTGCTTTCCAAAAGCTGAAGTGGGATTGGGACTGTAGGTGTGACAGGACATTTGACAGTCACTCCTCAGTGGCACGAGTAATGACAGGTCCTGGAGCTTGGCTTGACTCATTCCTCACAGACAGGTGCCAGGAATGCCTGCAGGGCATGGTGTGGGGTTTGCCCATGGGAATTAACCTCAAACATTCCCTGCCCATGGCAGGGGGTTGGAACCAGGTGATCCTTAAGGTTCCTTCCAACCCAAACAGGTTTGGGACTCCATCTCTACCACCACCACATCATCATTGATTTACATTTAAAAGTCATAGCTCTTCTTGCATGGTACCAAGGCTGGACTTGGTGGTCTTGGAGGTCATCTCCAACCTAAAGTATCCTGTGATTCTGTGCCATACAGGGAACCAAGTCTGGGGTTTGCAGAGGTCAGTTTAAACTGGTGCATGACTGGGTGGCAGAAACACTCCTGGGAACCAAGCTTATTAAAGGGTAAAACAGGAATTGCCAGAAGCTTATGTATGCATGGTCACGTTCTAAATGATCTCAACACTTCACAGAAAGGTTCCTGCCTGGAAGGCAGGAAGCCCTGGATAGGAGCGGTGTCCCCTTCTTCCCAGCTGGAGTGTGTAGAGGGACTGGTAGATCCAAGTGATGTTTTGCCCCGAACTTGTGTTGGCCTCACCAGGATCTGACTGAAGCCAAAGAGCAATGAGTCAGATTTTGTGGCTTTGCTTGCTTTTTTTAAGGACACAGCTGATTCATTCTACAAGATAAAAATTAATCTTGGGGCCAAATAATAATCCTGAAGGTTGCTGAAGGCAGACAACCTGACTGCTTGATAACGCCAGTGGAATTCTGGCATCCAGCCCTGCTCTGTCCCAGCTCTTTGCTGAAGTCACACCATTTGTGGTTGGACTTCAAAGGTCTTCTCCATGCTGAATGATTCCGTGATCTCCAGCAGCATCACCATCCACCCCCAAAAATCTGAGACACAAACACCATTTAAACAGACTGTGAACGCTGTGAAGGATCAGCTACTGCAGGAACCTTCTTGGGGGTGCAATAGGTCAGCCCCAAGATCATCCATTGCTGCCCACATTTGCTGTGAGAGGGCTAGGAATAGGAAAAGCTGTCACTGTGAGGCAGGAGACCAGCACCTGATGCTCTGTGCCATCTGCCACCCTCACCAGGTGGCACTTTTCCAGAGTCACATCCCACCCCCTCGTGCCACCAAGGTCAGCCGCTCCTGCTGAAGGGTGGAGACCCCCTCCCTCCGCAGGGCCCAGCTCCTGCTGCCAGCACAGCAAAGCCCTTCTCCTCTCACATGTCACACAAGAGCTAAATGCTGGAAAATGTGGCTCCCCAGCAGCCCTGGTGGAAGGTGCCAACACTCACACTGTGACACTTACAGTCTGTCATCGACGGCTACAGAAGGATGAGGGGGAGAGAGCTTCTTCTTCTCCACTCCTGACTCTGGCAATCAACAAATTTCCCACTTCCGTGCAGAGAATGTTCAGCTTTTCACCCTGATGAGCGCAGGGCAGGTTAAAATACACACCTTTAAGCTCATTCACTTCTCAAGTTTCTGTGCCATGGGGTGAATTTTAGTGTCTGCTGAAGTCATTCTCAGGGTAAGGAAACAGAGCCTTTCTGGACGTGCAGGAGTGCCAGCACTGCAGCAGGGCTGTTCCAAATGGGAAAAGGCTGGGTCAAGGATGTGGCCACACTTGGACTTCCACTTTTCCACCCCATCTTCGTATCAAGGTTAGGAACAAAGCTCATTTAAGGAGCTCCCACAGCTTGAGCAGCCCTTTGCCTCTTCCACACACAGATCCTGCTCTCTAACAGGTTCCTGGTTCAACAAGCTGCCATCCTGTTCTGCCTGAATAATTTAAAATCAGGGAACACAAACAGCAGCAAACAGGCACAGGCAGGGTAGGACACACACCCCAAGCCCCTTGAATGCAGCAATGGCTTTGTGACCACGCTCAAAGGTTCAGGGAGGAGCAGCTCCTGAAATCCCAGCTCACTTCAATTCCAATGCCCCATGAGCTGCCCTGGATCCACCACTATGGCATTCCTGCATGACCCATTAACTCCAGCATCTCATCAGCTCCCTCCTTTCTGCTTTTTATCTGGATGCCAGTGATATGGAGTGCTCACATTTCCACTTGGCACCACTACAGGCTGTGACTAAAGGGTATTCTGAGCTTGTTCTCATCCTCCACAGCTGCTGGCTTCACCTTCCCTTGTCTCGCTCTGCCCTCGCTCTCTGAACTCCAGGAGCTTCCAGGGGCACTGCCAACTCACAGCAGCTGTTCCCATCCTCCTTATGCATTATCAGAGAGCATTTTCCTACAGAAATCCTAAGAAATCTCCTTCCCCACACCTCCTGCCAAGTTGAAGTGTCAATTTCCCATGTGACAAAAAGCAAATCACCCAAAACTTGTGGAGTATTGGATTTGGTATTGGCTCAACAGCCAGATATTCTGAAGTCCAATATTCAAGCAGAGGGTCTCCAAAAATAAAAGCAGCAGTTTTAAAAGAGCTCTCAGAAAGGTTTTACAAAGGTGGGGGAATTATCAGAGAACAAGACTGCAAATGGGCTCTATCAATGATGTTTGGCTGCTTCCTAGAAATAAGCCAGTAACTGGAAGAGTTGAAGGAATTTCTCTCATAGAAGAAAAATACCTACATATTAACATTGATAGACCAAATAAAAATGCTTAATGTGGATTTTAGAACAATCCAGATGAGGCCTGACACATCACTAGCAGTGCAGGGTAGGAAGAGATGACAGGGACAAGGGGAAACAGAGCATTATTTACAATTGTAAAGATCATGGCCAGTTAGTCAGGGGCCTGGGGAAGAAGTTCTCCTCTAAGATTCAGAACCTGGATTACAGAGACCATTTCAGTGCAGTTACAGGTGACAATTTCTATATAACCAGGAGCTCAACATACATTCCATCATCTTTCAGCAGGCAGGAGCATCTGGAGCTCTGTGAGCTGCTCCTGCCTCATTGTTTGGAGTTCAGCTTCTTCTGGAGCCCAGCTACACAGCCCTGGTTACCCTGCTTATTTACAAGTATCTTGGAAAAGGAACCTCAGCCAGTTCTGGCTGGTGTAGCCAAGAAAAAACTTCTAAACAAAAAGCTGGGTCCACATCCAACACATTGCAGGCTGGGCACTCAAAACACATTTCCCCAAGAAAAAAGTGATGGCTTCACAGGGGAAAACAAAACCAGGAGAAGGGTGGAAAGGTCCTTTCCTCCAGATATCCAGCTGAAGTCCTGGCAGCTTCCAGGGATTTGGGAGTTTTGCTGAATGAGGCATCCAGCTCAGCTCGCAGTGACGTGACGTGGGGGCATTTAGCAGAGATGATGAGTTGGGCCCAGGCTTCTCTGTTCTGGAAGAAGAGCTCAGCTGCCTGGGCTGAGGAAGCAGCTGCTGCTGCTGGAGTAGGTGCCAGAGAAAAAGAGAAGTGGGAGGACCACAGACTTCAGATGCTCTAGGCTGGCTCAACTGGAAGCTGCCTATTTTTGCCAGAATATTCCTGCCCACCCCAGAGGAAAGCCAGCCCTTGTGATCTTCCCCCAGCCCTGCTTCCTCTTGCTGGGAGAGCCAAGGAGCTCAAATGTCTGTGGTGGCTTGGAGTGAAGTGTCACTGTCATGTTTTCTGAAAAATCCCTTCTGCCAGGATTTCTTCTCCTGGGAAGCTGAGAAGCCTCAGAGAAAAATGAAAACAACAATTATCTGATTGCTTCTCCCTGTTTTGCTGTTTTGGAATGTGGTCTGGACATTGTTTCTCCAACAGGTGAATGTTTGATTGGTTCCATGTGAATTGTTTTGACTTAATGACCAATCACAGCCAGCTGTGTCAGGACTCTGGAATCAGTCATGAGTTTTCATTATCATTCTTTGTAACCTTCTGTCTGTATCCTTTCTCAAGTCCTTAGTATAGTTTTAGTATAGCATTCTTTAATATAATATCAGTAGATAAAATAATAAATTAGCCTTCTAAGAACATGGAGTCAGATTCTCAATTCCTCCTTCATCCTGGGGACCCAGCAAATACCACAGTGAAGTGCCAAAATCATGAATGCACTTATGCAAATGCTGAAATAACACAAACCTGAAGTGACAAGCTATTAAGCAGCCTTTAATGCTCAGCATTGTAAAGGATTTATTAAACACTACACTTGCAAGGCCAGGACAAACAGGGAAGTGGGAATTTGAGATAACTTTGCAATCTCATTACACCCTCAAGTAGCACAGGCATCAACTGAACCCCAAATATTTCACAAGACAAGGTCAGTGCTGTTTCCAGCACTGGACTTAGAAAGGAAAACCCCAAGGATAAATCCATGTGCCCAGAGCCCAGATCTTGGATGTCTTGGCCCATGTCCTCCACTGCTGTAGCTGCTCTGTTGCCTCTGCCCAGTACTTCTTGGGGAAAAGTGGGAAAAAGGAGGAATGGCAGAGGAGAGATGTTATGGGCTGACTGCAAACAGTCCCAGTCCCTCATGGGACAGGAACAGAAGAGCTAGGAATGAAGGAGCAAAGCCCAGCTTGGGCAAAGAGGGTTGGAGAGAAAGTGTTGGTTTAATTTTTGGCTTTGTTTTTCACCATCCAAATCTATTTTAATCACAGAATCATGTGGCTTGGAAAGGGACCTGCAAGGATCAGAGAGTCCAACCCCTGGCCCTGCACAGACACTCCAACAACCCCACCCTGTGCATCCCTGAGAGTGTTGTTCAAATGTTCCTTGGGCTTTATCAGCCTGGGGCTGTGCCCATTCCCTGGGGAGCATGGGCAGTGCCCAGCACCCTCTGGGGGAAGAACCTTTTCCTGATCTCCCACCTGACCCTGCCCTGACACAGCTCCAGCCATTCCCTCAGGTGCTGTCCCTGTCACAGAGAGCAGAGATTAGGGCTGTCCCTTGAGAGGAAGCTGAATTTTGCTCTCAGATCTCCCTCCAGTCTCCTCCTCTCCAGGCTGCACAAATTTTAGCAATAAATTAAATTAATTTCTCCCAAGGCAAGTCTGTTTTGCTCATGACAGTAACTGATGAATGATCTCCCTGCCTTTGTCTTGATCCAGGAGATTTTCCACTTTATTTTCTCCCTCTGTCCTGCCAAGGAGGAGCAGGGAGAGAGCATCCAGGAGGGCATCTGGCAGCTGCCCAAGGCCAGCCCACCCCATGTGGAGAGAGAGAGACCTCTGGAACAGAAAACTGCTTTCAGAGGCAGACCTAATTTGGCTTGGAGTTCAGTTTTTGGCTGTCCTATCCTCTCCCCACCCCTTGGATCTCATTTCACATTAAGGTGAAAGCAATGACAGCTGATTTTTCAAGTCTGGAGACACTCCTCTGACATTTGCACAATGCCTTTACCTGGGAATGTGCCTGCAGCAAACTGGCTGCCACTTGCAGAGGAGCACCAAGCACTGCCTTCCACTCACACCAAGAGGAGACAAGGTGCAGCATGAAGACACTTGGAAAAGTGGAGATTTTTGTGGGATTTTTTGGGTTGGTTTGGAGTTTTTTGTTTGTTTGGTTTTGGTTTGGTTTTTGGGGGGTTTGGTTTTTGGGGGGTTTTTTTGGTTTTGTGGTTCTGTTTTTATTTTTGCTCTTTGTTTTTTTTTTTTTTTAATAAAAAAGTATATGGTTACTGTGAGAGCAAGCAGCTGATGAAACCACCCTGTCAATCCTTTCAGCCTTTCATCTTGTTCTGCACCGTTTTCTTCTTTTGGCCCATCTTTTTTTTTTTTTTTTTTTAATGATTTGTTTCTTCTCCTCTACTTGACTCAAAGGAACCTCAAATCATCACAAATACAACCTGGCTTCTGAAACAGACTTCAGCAATTGTCAAGATTCCCAACACCCTGAGAATCATGTGTCACATCCAGCAGAAGGGAAGGAGGACAGGTGGGAAAAGAGCATGGCAAGAGCTGAGAGTTATCCTCTGTATTCCCAGCATCCCAGGGAGCCTGCAAGATGTGCCCTTGCAGAAGCCAGGGAATGGCTGCAGAGCAGTCTGAGGGTGAGGAATAAGGCTGTGACATTTCTCCTGAGGCTGTGACATTTCTCCTGAGCCTTTTCAGCTCCCAAGACCTTACAGGAAAGCAGTGAGACCTCACCTGGAGTGCTGAGCTCTGGGGCTGCCAGCACAGGAAGGACATGGAGGTGCTGGAGGAGAGAGTCCACAGGGATGATCTGAGGGATGGAGCCCTCTGCTCTGGAGAGAGACTGGGAGAGCTGGGGGGGTTCACCTGGAGGAGAAAAGGCTCTGGGATGATGAAATTGCAGCCTTTCAGTGCCTGAAGGGAACCTGCAAGAAGGACAGAGAGAGACTTTTTATAAGGGCCTGGAGTACCAGGACAGGTACTGGGGTAATGGCTTTAGACTTACACAAAGAAGGTTTAGATTTGATACTGGGAAGGAGTTCCTCCCTGGGAGGGTGGGCAGGCCCTGGCACAGGGTGCCCAGAGAAGCTGTGCCTGCCCCTGGATCCCTGGCAGTACCCAAGGAGAGGCTGGATGGGGCTTGGAGCCACCCAGGATAGTGGAAGGTGTCCCTGAACTGGATATTCTTCAAGGTCCTTTTCAACACAAGCCATTTTATGTTTCTATGAAAACAAGAAAAATCAATTCCTTGTACCACAAAATCTCAACCAGTCCCAATCCAGAAGAGACCAGAGCACCTGGCTCTTGTGCAGCTCTTTTTTCTCCATCTCATGAGGATGACACATCTTAGAGATCTTTATTCTCAAAGGCTTCCCATCCAGCTCAGCAGCAATCCATTGTGAGGGGCTGGTTTTGCCAACATGACCCTTGGTAGTGTTCCATGCCCTGGAGGCTTCAGCTGAAGAAAAAAATCTTTGGTTATTTCAGCAGGAGCCACCTCTGCAGCCAAGGAAAGTCTGCAAGGTCTGGTTTTCCTGGGCTCACACAACTCTGCAGCCTCAAGGAGAGCACGCAATGATCACACAGAGATCCCATTTATGCTTTCTTGTTTTAATCCCTTCATTTAAAAAAGGTTTAGATGGCATAGAAAGGAAGGGAAAAAACCACCCCAAAAACCTGACATTTGGATGCCTGCCTCTTGATGTTCAGCCAAAAAGAGGCACAGCTGCTGTGCCACGCTGGCATTTAACCATCCCAGAGCCCAAAGCCAAATTAACCATCACGTGGCAAAGCCAAAGTATGATGGGTGATGGCTCCCAGGAGACCCAGGAGGAGCCACCCAACAGCCTTGCTGTCAGCAGGAGTGAGGCAAAGGATGGCTCCTGTGGTTTCCTGAGAGCTCCTCATCTCCTGATGTCAAGGTCTTGCAGAAGGTCAGCCAAAGCCACTGGTTGATGACCTTGGGCTCAGGGGACTGCCAAGCACCTGAAAGCCACCAAAGGGTGGTGGTATGCAGCCTAAGGGCTCCACCCCAGCCTTGAGAGAGCACACACTCCCCAAAACATGGTTTTAATGTTGCCAAGAAGCTGCAAAGAATGACCAAAACACAGAAATACGTTGGATTTTTTTCCCCCTTAACCTTTGTCCAAGTAATTCCAGAGCCTGCATCCAGCCTAGCGAGTAACCAACATAGTTACAGGGCTAAATTCAGAACTGCTTAAAAATCCAACTCTTTAGTCCTCATGGCATTTTATTGCCCTTGGGGAAATGAATGACCTTGACACAGAGCTGGTTTTCCCTGCGCAGCTCCCTGACTCCATTTAGCAGCAGGAAAAGCAGGAACAGAGCCCAGACTGGTGTGACTCAGAATATCAGCTCAGCTTCCAGGATTCTCAAAGCAGTCACTCAGGGAAAGGGAGAGGTGAAGAAATATGGCATTTCTGTACTGTATGGCTTCTATACATCAACATCCTCCTAATCAACAACAGCTGAAGAACTGCAGAGTGCAGGGGGAGAAGAAAATCCTGTAGATATTGAAGAAACTTTTATATCTATAAATACACACACATGGATACGTGCACATCCAGACTTAGTCTCCAGCCAGCCCAGCCAGCTGGCATTGAGTAACCAGGAGATGCTGTAATTTTTGGGAGAAACAGCATCTCCTGGGTGCAGCTTTTGCTCTAATTGTGTTGGCATGATTATCTTTTCCTCACGAACAGGACAGGACTGCTGGGGTATGTTCTTTGAGCTTTATTTGCAGCATCAGCCTCATCACATGGTTGAGACAATGGGAAGATGGCAAAGCTCACGTACAGCCAGCAGCAGCCAAAGATTTCTTTGTCAGAAATCCCTTTAAAAACTTTCTAGCCAATTGCTAAAGCTTACAGACAATTGTTCTAGCTAATTACTAAAAGTATACATACTTCACACAATGCTTGCTTGTCTTCTTTCTATTAACAATACACAATGCTCCATTATTAAGCTTAAAACCTTCTACTATCTTGCTAAGTATATTTTCCTGCAGTTTTAATGTCCATCTTAGCTAAGCCTAAAACTCAAGCTATTGTTTAATGTCTTTCCTTGCTATACTGTTGCAACTTTTTCTACTTTCAGACTTTGCAGCTGAAGCTAGTTCTAAGTTTCTCTGCTCTCTCTATTTCTAAGGCCTGCTTTTACAGCTTTCTGAAAATCTTCTTACCTTTACTATTTCCCACACTAATCTTGGTGTTTTATTTTGGAGGGCATAGCCACTTGTTAGGCCATGGAAAGCCAACACCTGTGCCTGCATTGTGGAAAGAAAAAGGTTCATCTGATGGGTCCAGAGAGGAAGGTTCTTCAAGCCACCTCCTAATGGACAGGTTGGGACAGTTGGCACTGCTGTGTGCTGCAAGCACATTTGGGTCTGAGCAACAGGGATCACACGGAATCACACAATGATGCATTTGTCTTCTGAGCTGGCAAAGAACCCCAAACCCTCCAGGGCATGGTTGTGTCATTCCAAGGGCTGACTCTATTAATCTAACAGCAGATGCAACCAGTTGCCACAAGCACTCCCCTGGTTCCAAAATCTTCCAAGGAGTTGGTGGGAGGAGGGGGTAAACACACAGTGAGCTCTTATTTAGACTCCACTGACACAGCTATCAGTGTGACAGATTAGCTGTTATTGGAACATCCTGCTGTCCTGAAAGAAATATCTGCCAGGAAAAAGCAGAATGGGACCTGAACACACACCTCCCACCCCAAGGTTACTACTATCTCCAAATAAACAACCCCTGGAAGCTCAGGAGACACAAAATTCCTGATACACCAAAAAGAAACCCAAAAAAAACCTGCTCTGCCCAGGTGTTCAGTGGATGGCAAGGAAGGTAAGAGAAAAACCAATGTGTAAAATGAGATTCAAATGAAATTCTTTCTATTTGAGCTGCCTGAACAGGGAGAGAGCTGTGCAGATGGCAAATCCTGGACCAAATGATGAGTCAACCCTCCAAACAGGGGGGCATATTTTAGACCCCAGGGGGTGCAATAAAGCCAACATGAGGCTGACTTGAGTGATCTCCTTGCCTTGAGGGATATGCTGCCCTTGCACTTGTTCCTCTGCATCCCTCACACCCACCCAGCTCCTCTTGGCTTGTGTCTTTGGCTGGATCCAAACAGAAATGCAGCCCCGTGCCGGGCTAACCTCACTATTTCATTAATCATTTATCTCATCAATCATTTTCAGCCATTTCCCTTGGGCCACCCAGCCTTGCCTGCAGCTGCCAAATTTCAGGCTCGTTTCATCTCTAACCTAGTTTCAGAGCTGCCTTGTCTCCCTGCCTTTCATGTTCCCAGCTCGTGTTCCCCTCGCACACTTGAACTGGCTGTCCCTGATCAGCAAAGAGCAGGATGGGGGGGGAGAAAGGAGGGGAAGACAGACTTTTGGGGATTGTTGTGTGCTAAAATCAATGCCTTGGAGCCAGATGGTGGCTGACTTGTTTAATTCTCCTCTAAAAGTGGACTCAAAAGAGGAAGTAACCTCCAAGTGGGCAGCACTCCATGCTAGCAAGTGCCTGCAGGTCTGTGATCAGGGCAGAACATTTGTGCTCTGTGCCCCCATGCAGCAGCATGTCCTGTGGTGACATTAATTGGGATTAGTGCAAGGGAGCCTGGCGTGGAGTTCTGGCCCAGGCTGGGCTCAGCCATTCAGAACATCATTTACCAGCTCTGGAACGAAGCTGTTGCCACAATTTTTAACACTTTAGGGGATGGGAGGTGTGGTTTTGGCACAGCAGTCACATCACTCTCTGCTCTCCCAGCGAGGAAGAGACGAGACATGCGAGGAAGGACAAGGCAAAGTGCTCACAAGACCTTCAGCTGAGCCTTTCCTGAGCTCTGCCATATGTCATGGGCTGCTAAGGAGTGAATTTCCCACTTTGGCAAATCTCACATATGGGCAGAAATGTCTCCCCTTAGATGAGAGCTGAAAAGCATCTCTTCCATGTAAACACAGATCTCTTCTGTCTCTCCTTCTCTCTAGGAGCAAAGGGGAGGCACAAGCAGGAGGAACTTTTGGCAAACTGGCCCTTGGCTCTGGGAGCTTCGAGGTGAAACCAGCCCAGCTCCTTCCACTGGGCTGTGCCAAGGGTGGCAGGTCTGGGAATGCTTGGGGATGGGAGGAAAACCACCCACACCAGGTCCCACAGAATGAACAGCCCTGGCATCAAGTAAAGAAAACGAGTTTTAAACCCCAGACCTGAGCCTTGCAGGTTCTCTGGTTGCTCAGAGGGGCGGATTCCAAAGATCCCACCCAGCTCCTACAAAGCAGGTTCCTGAGATCTGGAGCCCTGCAGGATCAGAGTGTGGCTGTGAATGCAAACCAGGGGCAGCCTCCTGCACCAGCAGCATTCACATTCAAACCCTGGCAGGCTCCAGCCTCCCAGCACATCCCTGTGGAATTCCAGCCCTCTGCTCCCAGCTGTGCTGCCCTTCCCCAGCAGAGCCCACACTGCAAATGTCAGTGGAAGGCAGGCACGAGCACCACGCTGAGAATCTCTGCTCCTGCTCACCGTGGCACCAGGGAATGTTTCCAATAAACAGCAAATTCTCTTCAAAACTAGGAGTTTTTAGGGGGACTGGATTGCTGGCATCTTCATGCAGAGTTGTTTCAGCCAGAGAGAAATGCAGAAGTGTCAGGACACGGCCTGTTGCCCAACAGCAGAGAGGAACTACAGAGTCATTTCGTGATGAAATAGCTACAATGAACAGTCATTTTAAAGAAAGATACAGTCATACAATCGTGGCAGAAAACCAGGGCCTGTTATTTCAGCTCCAGGCTTTGGTTCCATCCTCTCTCAGTGAACTGAAATCTCTCACTCTCTCCAAAGAGCACCCAACCCCTCCCTCCTGGTCTTTCCTCAGACACCTCCACTTCAAGGGGTGTATTTTCAAACTCTGGCATGTAAGCTTTTAGGACAAAAAGCTGTGTTTTGGTTCACTGAACACATTGCAGATGCACAGATCTGCGGCTCCAACCCTTGAAAAGGGGGGGTGTGTCTTTCTTGTTGCATAAACCTCGTGTATTTGAGGCCCTTTCCCTCTGCTAGGAAAGGTGGTGTGGGGCCTGTTCCAGAGAATTCACCAGCAGGACCTGTGAATGCTTTAAAAGAGCTCAAGAAGCTGGAAAAAATTGCATGGACAAGTGGGTTTTTTTTCTGTTCTCTCCAAGAGGATAAAAAGCTGGCAATTAATAAAACACCAGCTTAGAAAACCAAACAACTCAAAGGCTTTTGCAATCAGTTCTAGCATTACCTGTAGTCAGAACTTCTTCCCTTCAAAATACCCTGGAAGAGCATTCCACTAAGCAGGAGAGGTATAAAAATATTCCTTAGCAGCCCCTGCATCAGAGACCACCCCAGAGTTTTCTGTTTTGTCTTTTTTATCCAATCTATCTGCTCCCAAAGCCCCTGGCAAGCCTGCCTAATGGAGATTTCTCACCCTTGAACAAGACTGCCTGCAGGATTCAAACACAAAAGGAAATCAAAGACCTTTGAAACACGCACAGAAAAAGTTGTTGGGGTTTTGCTGCCACATCTTTAGGCTGACAGTTGGACTTGATGATTTCAAAGGTCTTTTCCAACCTGAAAGTTTCAACAAGTCTATCCCAGTAACCCACATGTGGCATGTAGCCCCAGGGTGAAACATTTCTGGCCCCCATTCTTCTGCACAGGACCTCTTCTTGATGTGATTATGGGGCTTCCTCTACTCTTTAAATCCACAGCCTCCCATTTGGGATGCTGGGTTTTTTTTTTCTTCTCCATTATTCATTCCAGATCAGGAGGTTCAGCCAGCAGCATCACCTTCCCTCTGCTCAGAAAAAAAAAAATTCCTTTTCCACAAGCACATAAGATTCTTTTTAAACTCTCATTAATCAAGGCCTGTAATCCCTGGGATTCTGCCAGGCTTTGTGGTTTTCCTGGTGGTCTCCTCCTTCAAGTCTCACAGATAAATAATGTCCTAAACCAGTCTGGTCTCTGGAGACCAACACAAAATCCCAATTTCCTTCTTGGGCTACGTTTCTCCCAGCTTAATCTCCCCCTGATTTAATCTCCAACAAACACCTAGATAACTTCCAGGAGCTTTACTTCCTTGGGGGAGTTAGGATCCATGTTTTAAGCTCCCCTTTCCAGTTCTAACACTGGTTTCCCAGCCCAGACTCCTTGTTTGTCACTGGGGACAAGCAGTGCCCACAGACACATCACCACCACCCTCTCAGAATCCTCCAGCACGTGATGATTGCCAAGTGCTGGCACTCCATTTCCTTCAGAGAATTCCCACTGTGCCACGAGACAGAGACAACAATTTGTCCTGGGAAAAAACCAGGGGGGGAAAATCAGGATTTTAAAGCCAGCAGGAGGTTTGAAAGGAGCAAACACTGTGGCAGCTGTGAATGTCAGACAGCAGCAGATTTCTTCCTGGTTGTGGAAGCATTAATTAGCACACCTAATCTTTAAGAGGCATTAGGATGCTCTTGCTAAAGTTTAGCAGCTGCAGTGAATGAGCTGAGCTCCTGAGAAAGGGCTGAGATGAGAGCTGGGAACAGGTAGAAGAGTTCAGCTCTGAAATCAAACCCTCTCTGAGACAAGCAGCATTTATTTCTCTAGCTTTCCTCTTACCAAAGGCACTGCACAGCCAAGGCTGGGAAATCTGATTTAATGCCATTTTATCAAAAAGGATAAGTCTGCCATGCAGGAGAAAGAAAATTCCACTGTCCACGGAATAAAAAGCAAAACCATCTTCGTGCCTGGAGCAGAATTTAAGCTCTGGGCTGCCACAGGCAAAACAAGCACTCCAACCTGGCCAGGAGTTTTTGTCTCAGTCATTTCTCCTCTGCATCCCCTGTTCTCTTCACCACTTAAACACACCGACCCTCCTTGCACAAAGGTCATCTGGTCATCTTATCACACAGCTGGCCAGAAATCAGAAGGAGGGAGGGAAAGGGCAATCATTTGAGAACGGAGCTGCTGCCTCCCCTTGCATTTATTCAATTCTGACATCTAGTGGGCATCAACACCAGCGGGAAGCAGGAGCAGGAGTGGCCAGCCAGGCTCACCGACAGCCCTGGGGTCAGCCCCTGGTTCTTTGTGCCACAGAGGATCTTCCCCACCCTCGACAGCCCTGGGATCAGCCCCTGGTACATTGTGCCACAGAGGATGTTCCCCACTCTCAGCCCAGCTCTGGCTCCTCGGGACCCTCCCAAGTGTCCGTGCTGGACTTGCAGACCTGCTCCAACCCCACGCTCCTGGTGTGAAATCACTCAGGTCCTGCTCCCAACAGCTCCCCACTCTGAATCAGGACATGGATCTGGCAGTTAATGCCTCTTCTTCCTTTCAGAGAGATCATCCAGGGGTCAGGCTGGACGAGCAGCCTGAGCTGAGGTTGCTGACAGCCGAGCGTACGCCCGGAAATCTCCACATTCCTCCCGGATGAGCAACAGCCTTCTCTCTGACATGGGCTGGGCTCCATCCAGCTGATCATCTCTGCTCTTTGGGAACTTTTTTTGGCTTGTTCCATGCAGGACTGGGCCCCTCTTTATTGCTGGTAGCTGCACCCATTCCCAGCTAGCCCATGTGAGCAGAATTTGATGTATGGCTACCAACACATCAGTGCCAGTCCCGTGGTGGCACAAACCACACCAGTGCCTGGCAGTGACCACAGAGTCACAGACTGGCCTGGAAGGGACCTTAAAGACCATCTCAGGGCACCTTCCACTAGACCAGGTTACTCCAAGCACTGTGCAACCTGGCCTTGAACACTTCCAGGGGTGGCATGTCCATCACGGAGCATCTGTGCCATGATGCCAAAAAGAGGGTCTGGCAAATGAGGTGCTGTGGCAGCCTGGAGCACAAGTTCCACAAGTGCTGACTGAAGGGAGAGAAGGGAACTGAGCCCAGTTTTTCTGCAGTATCACTGCCTGGTGTTGTCCTTCATCCATCCCACACCATGGGAATTCCTGCCCAGACACTGTCAGCATAAAAAGCGTCGGGGTGTACAAAAAACCCAACAGAGAAAATGAATATGAAAGGAGTGATCCTGCCGTGGCTGCAGGTTTTACTGCTTCTCTCAGAGAGCAGGAAGTCAGCACCTTCCAGCCTTCCCTGGGGACAAACTGCAGTGCGGGAGGTCAGGGCAGGGGCCGGGTGTCCTGTCCCGTGTGGGCAGCTGCAGTTGCTCCTGTTCATTCCCCAAATCACTACACAGACCCAAACTCTCACTTCTTTCCTCATCCTACAACTGCTTTGCATCGATAGGGTGACAACATTTCACCTTCTGGTCGGGCAGCAAAGCTCAAACAAAGTCCCTGTATGCAGCAATGATGAGACCTCAGTCTCATCCCCTGTGGCTTTGCTGTCTCCTTTCCCTTTTTTGCTGCCTCAGAGTTTCTGAACAGCCTCAAAGTCTGCAAGAGGAGAGAATTTCTACTCTGCACATTCCTTCCAGGGCAAGTAGTGCCTCTAAGGGTGCGGGGAAAGCTCCCTCCCTGTCCCTGCTGCTGCATAAATCTCCACTCCCCAAGCAAAATCCAACAACAAAACTCATGGTCTGCTTACACAGCCCAAACTCTCAGCCAGGGGAGTTGGAAGGGAGCATCCTAGCAAGGGTCATTGGTATGTTGGAGCACTGAGTGCTTGAGTCAGCAATTTGGGACCAGGAAGGGCTCAGGAAAGTAATGTGGACAAAGGAAATATTGCTCCCTGCTGCCAGATAAACATCTGCACAGCAGATGCCACATCAGCTCCTCCTAGGTGTGAAGGCATTTGCATTCATGCACCAGGAGCTTAAAGTACACTGCAATCATTTTGGCTGGGGGGGAAGAAAGAAGGGAAAAAAAGAAAACACCAAAAAAGGTGGGGTTTTTTGTGGGTTTGATTTTTTGTGTGTGTGTGTGTGTGTGTGTGAGTGTCTAGAGAAGTGAACATTTAATTATCACATATTAGAAAAATATAGAGTCATAGAATATCCTGAGTCAGAGGGGCCCACAAGGATTGATGAATCCAGCTCCTGGCCCTGAGAACTGTCTGTGGGAAACTGGGAAAAGCAAGAGTGAAACAGGGAAGAGTACAAGCCCAGCTGGAGCTGTTCCCTCTGTCAATCCACCTCATCCCTTCCAGGAAAGCCAGGTCTTGGAGAATCAGGCCACGAAGATCTTCTGCTCACCTGGGCTAGAAGGACACGTAATAAAAAGACCTAAGCCACAATCTCTTGAGCTCAGGAGTTTCAGAAAGCACCTAGGCTGTTCCTGTCCAATGAAGAGTTCATGGTTCTAGCTAAAATCAGCACAGATGGGTGACATCAGCCCTACTGGGAAAGAAGATGCTCAGCAAAAATTTGGAAGAGAGGCAGATCATGGAGGACTGTGGCACAGGGCATTCAGAGCAAAGGAATCATGGGATGCCAGGCTATTTTGGGTTGGAAGGGACCTTAAAGCTCATCTCATCCCACCCCCCTGCCATGGGCACGGACACCTCCCACCATCCCAGGCTGCTCCAAGCCCCATCCAGCCTGGCCTTGAAGATTCCCAGTCCTGCTCATCCAAGCAAAGCAAATCAACATCACTTTCTCTGTTAGACCTTTGTCAGCAGCCTCTGCTCCCTGCTACCACGGTGGTTATCGAGGGTAGCTCTGACTGCTTCTTCTCAAGCTTTTGAGGTGGAAATTCCTACAAATCAGGTTACCTCGCTGCAATCAGGAGGGGAAAATGGGTGAGAGTCAAATCGGGTGGGACGGTGGCTTTACAGAGAAAAATGAGTTGATTTTTAATGATAAAGCCTTAAAAAAAAAAATAAACAAAACCAAGAACCCCCAAGCTGCACAGCAACCTTCCATTTCCCGGAGAGCCGCAGGGTGGGCTCTGTGCAGGGGGTGGAGAGAAGGGGACCAGGGTGCTGAGACCTTCCCCAGGTGAGGAACACTCCAGAGGTGTGCTCTAACCTCCAAAAGCCATTAGTACCTGACAATCACCGTCATTAGCAGCCCCCAGCTCTCCACATTAGCCACCAAGAACCCATTAAAGCCAAATTCCTAGCGGGCTTCAACTCCATCCTCTGGATTTGGAGAGGCTTCTCTGTCCGGAGAGGCAGGAATGGAGTGTGGGTGTGTTCATCTGAATAATCAATAATTAGCCGGGAGCATCACAGAAAATTACAAGCAAGCAGAAAGAAACACAGAACGAACAAATGGAATAATGAGGTTTTAATAGCATCATTATGGGATGGTGGACACAGTTAAAGTGGAGTTCTCCCAGGGATACCTAGCACATCAGAAGGGCTATTGATGGATGAGGGTGTATTTAGCACCTCCTGAGCAGAAAGGGAGTTTGGGGAAAGACTCTCACTCCACGGAAGAACAGTTTTTTCACCAAAAAGGAAAGGCCAAGGCATCAGGTTCTTTCTTCCCATGCTGGATCTTTGAATCTTGGCTCTTCTCATTCTCCAATCTACTTTAAAAACAGAGAGGAAGGAGAAATGCCTGAGAATTTGTCTCAGAACTTCCTTGGGAAAAGTGTATTCAGCTTCAACAAGTTGCTTATTAATTTGCTTCCCAGCCTGTGGAATCTTGCAAAAAGAAACCTGCACATGCAAAACATTTCATATGTGCACAAATGTCGTGGCAATGGCTAATTAGAGTTTAAAAAAAGGAATAAAAAGAAGCAGACTGTTAGAAAAATTAACAACAGTGAAATAAGACCCATGAAATAAGACAAATCAACATGTATTGTCAAGTCTCAAAAGAGAGATGGTCGAGGCTAGAAGCTGATGTATGGTCTGCTCTGAAATGGATCTGAATGGAGAGTACAACATTCAGAAGAAATGGGAGATGTGCTTTTCCAAGGAAACATGTGACAGTTTCCCCAGCACCCTGTAGCCTACACTGTGTCTTCAGCAAGTTGGTCACCATGGCAACCTGAAATTTTTCTGTGAGACAATTTTGTTAGTAAAATTTTAGAGATAGATTCGGGCAAGAAAGGAGAGTCCCCACGTGTGGAAGGGATTAAATTTAGTGACTCTCTAAGAACAGCTTGTCCAGGAGCCACTGAATCCTGCCCAGCCCTGGGGATGGGGGATGCCAACACCAGCCACTGCAACCATTGCTGGGGACCAAGGGACAGCAGGAGAAACAGAGGGAACACAGGAAATTCCAGCTCAGTTTAAGGAGAAAGCCTTCCCCCCAGAGGGTTCCTGTGTGTAGCTCAAAGAGGATGAGGGATCTCTCTCCCACGGTATTCCAACCTCAGCCACACAGCCCTGCTTTGGGAGGGCCTTCCTGACTGTGTGATCCTTTGATGAGCTCATTTCTAAAGCCCAGCACTGAGCAATGGGTTGAGAGCCCTTTCTGTTCCTCCAGGGAAGGAAACCCTGATGGTTTTCTCCTGCAATTAGACAAAGGGGCTGTGAAGTGTAAGGGATCATCCAAACTCCTGCTCTGCCTAAATAGGAACAATTTCCTCCGTGTGGCTGTGGGTCTAATCCTTTAAAACAGAGAAGAGGGGGAGGACAAAGGGCAAGACCAGAATTGCTGCTGCTCACAGCACTGGGAGGCTGTCACAGCAATTCCCTCTCTGCTCTACCACCTCTGCCCCAGCCCTGCCACGCTCTGACCCCTGCAGCAGCAAAGGTCCTGCCTGGCTCTGTTTCCCTCCCTGAACAGATGAAAGCATGCTGTCCCCTGCCACAGCACATCACAGCTGCCAGGTGACACCGAGGATCGGCCACCAGGGCCAGGAGGGATGAAACAGCAGCCTGACATTTCCCCAAGCACCAAACTGCTCCCAAAGCTCATCCACCACGGAGCTCACACAGCCTGCAACAGATCCCACCCTGCAGGGATTCTCCTTCCCTCTGCTTCTTCACTCTCCTTTTTTTCCCCTTTTTTTGTCTCTCACAGAAAGCAATAAGCAGCTTTATGAGGACCACAGAAAGTGGGTGGGTGAACGGGAGAGGCAAAAACAAAGAGATGAGGATATAAAACCCCAACTGAAATCAAGCAGCTCCCTAATGAGGGCACTGGGGATTAAAGCTCAGTTTTCCACACCCCAGGAGAGCTGTGAAGCCTGCTCTGCTGTTGTATTCACAGGAGACAGATAAACAAGCACCCATTTCACTCTGAAGGTCAGGTCCTGGATTTCTTAGGCATGAGAAGAGGCCCAATGCTGCCTGATACTCTTCCATTGGAAAAAAAAATCACTCTGATACTTAAAGATGCCACTTGTGCATGTGCAGTGCTGCTAATCAGGACTGCCACCAGCCCCTCCTGCCAGCAGTGAGCTGTGCCAGGTGGCAGAGTCCTCAGCCAGGGAGCAATTGTAAGGAAAATACAGAAAACTCGAGGAGAAAATCACAGCCCCTTGGCTCGATGCTGAAGGAAGCTGATTTCCTGTTAAAAAACCACTTTCCTGGTGTGATTAACGAGTAAGACACAATCAGCATTCACCATCTACTTGTACTTTGCAAAGGCAGGAACTTGCTCCTTGATTTTCCCGTTCAAGGAGTTGAAGCATTGCTGGGGAGACTCCGGGTATAATTCCCTTAAGGGTCTGCACAAGAAAAAGCTGCCTTAGGCAGGTGATTTTGGAACAGCAAAGCATCAGGGTCCTTTTGCTCCCTGGGGATTACGGTGGTGGCAAGTTCGAGCCATTTTTAGGCTCCTCTTTGCAATTCAGAGCAGCAGACTCCAGCTCAGGTTGTTAACAGGTGATCAGCTCTTGTTTTCCCCCCTCCTGTCCCTCCCTGTGTGCCTGAGCTATTTATGGGAAAGGCTGGCCTCACAACATGCCACGGGAATTTCACAATCTCCCCAGTTTGGAGATGGACGAGGAAATAAATCCAGAAAATCTGATTAGGACTTGTCACTGAAGTAAGCTCATTAATCATTGATGGGGTTTTTCATATTCAATTTCTAATTCCTGCAGGCACCAGCAGACTGGTGGGTCTGAAGACTTGAAGACTGCAGACTTGAAAATGTTCTTTATATAACAATGGCACTGATTTTTTTTTCCCCCTCCTGAATATTTAGCACATTCTAATAAATAAAAAGAGCTACAAAGCACAAGTGAGTTCATTTAGACTAGCTTCTTGCACAAAGTCAGGCACAGAATTTTCCTGAAATAATTCCTAAAGCCAAAAAAGATAAGAAGGCCTAGCTCAGAAATGTAAAATCCAGCATGAAAAACTGTCAGCCACTTGCCTGAGCAATTTTTGCAGCAGTCAGTTACCCATTCTGGTGTGTAAGAGAAAAAAAAAATCACATTTCATTTCTTACCTGGACTTGTCTAGCTTTGCCTGTCAGCACCAGGTTCTTTCAGTAAGAGATGAAAGTCTTCTATTATTAAATTGCTGTTTCCCCAGCCTCCCCCAAAATCTTCTCAGCTGAGCCAAGCCACTCGAGCCTACTGCCATTTCAGAGCTCAGCACTCATTTCCCATGCCCCCACCAAACCCTGCATGGCTTGTAATAATGCCAGCCAGGATCACACATATGCCAAAACCCAGGAAAACCAGCAGGGAACAACTTTTCCTGGCCTCAGACACACAAAATCTGTTTAATTTTTGGCTTCAAATGAAATCCTCTAATTCTGGATACCAGCAAAAATCAGGAAGATTCCTCTCCAGACTTTGCAACTAATAAGTCAAATTGATAAAAGCAAGAGAAACAAGGGGCTTTGGGGGTAGAGTTGATATTCTCTTTAAATCTCCTGATCTATCTGCCTCTGACACGTCCAAAACCTAGGAAACTCCTTGGAAAAAAAATGAAATACAGCTCCATCAGTGACACTTGCAACCCATTTTTAAAAGCAAGCAGAAAGTATTAAATTTCAAACTGCTCTGGGTTTCAAGAACCATAAATTTCTCCCCGCTTGCTTCACGTTCTGTTCTCAGGAAGGTTTCACATCTTGCTGTTGGTTTGGAGATTTGTTAGAAGTTAGGCACAAGAACACAAAGCATTTCTGGGTGCTGCTGAAAGGGGATAGCTCTTCTCCAGAGCCAGAGAATTAAAGACACCTAGCACTGCCTTTGGGCAAAGAAAAGTCAGAGATTCCTGTAAGAAGACAGGCAGTGATTAAAAAGGCCTATTGGCTTTAGTGGCTGGGGGATAAACCAAAATTGCATATGGATTTAATGAAATAATTCTTACAAACACAGCAGAGTGCCTGGGTTTTCCTTTGATATCTCGTTTCCAGGAGAGCAGGAGGCTTGTCTCCTCCAGCACATCGAGGTTTACCACGGATATGCTTATGAGTAACATGTGTTAGCTTTTGGTGAGTCACCGGTGCTAAATTCCATCTAAAACTGCCTGGTTCCCAACGCAGCAGGCTGGAGCTGAGCTCCACACGCAGGGAGCACTCAGTTCTGGCACTGCACTGGGACACAGACCTGCTAATGATATGTACCCGAAGCCTTTTTAATCACAAAGACAGAGCACTAAGTAATTTCCTCTTCCCAACTACTTCAAACCTGCTTGGCACGCCAAAGAATGAGCTCATCCCGTGTTGCTAAAACTCTTTCAAACCACTTCCCTTTAGATTAAAGCCTTAAGAGGGCAGGTAAAGCATCAGCAGCAATTAGAGCTGCTCCCACACAGAGCTGCAGAGGCAGGTCAGCAAAGGTGATTTCTGTAGGATAGGCTCTGCCAGCTCCAATAAATCACGGCTGCCTTTCATTAGCATTCCCGTTAATTGGCTTCCAAACATCTCCTTCACGGATTCTCCAAGTGCTCCTCCCCACCCTGGTTCTCACAGATTCCCTTCAGTTTTTGCTTGAGGAGCTGCGTGGCCCTGGGGCACTTGATGTGGCACAAAGACAGGGCCATTCCTCCAGATCCCTTCTCTGGACATGCTCCAGCCCTCACTGTCCTTATGTGAAAAATGCCTATTTTATTATTTTTTATGATTGGCTTTTTGCAAATATTAAAATGAATATGATATGTGTTATGTTAGGAAGTGATGCTGTATTAATTTCATTAAGTAATGCGTTAAATAGAGTTTTAGGTTATAATATATTGTTAAAATAGAAACTATGCTATATAAGATATTATTTTTTAAGAGAGGAATGAGGTACTCCCACTCAGCAGCTACAGGACACCTCAATCTTTCAGAGAAAGAGAATTTATTGCCCTGTTATTGGAAGAAACAAACTTCTTCCCACCTCACTCAGCCCTGAAGACGCCGTCAGGATTCAGAGGCAGAAGCTGACACTGCCCAGCCAGAATCCTGTGTGTGAATGGAATTGATGCACCATGGATGAGGTCATGAATATGCAACAGGCTGTGGCTTTTAAGGGTTAATCCTCTGTTAAGGTGGGTCCTTTTTGGGGCTTATTTGCCCAGAAAAGGTACCCAGACTGTCCTTAACTCTTTGTTTTTATTGTCTTATATTGTCCTAATCCCAATTGTCCAAATTTTTATTACTCTAATTATATTACTATTTTTATAACCATTTTATTACTATTAAACTTTTAAAATTTTAAAACCAAGTGATTGGCGTTTTTCACACTTGTCTCAAGGAAAATGAGGGTTAAAAGGCTAGAAGCCTACACTGAACTCAAACTCTGACTTTGCAGAAGGATTTTCCTGCATGCTTTTGCACACTGCCTGTACCCCAGGACACTGGTGTGTGTTGGAGCATACAGGATGGATGACTCAAAAGAGAGGCACAGCCACGAGCTCTGGAGCTGGGATGTCTTCCAAGGAGCTAAAACTCTTTCATCCTGAGCAGTCATTTCCCACCCTGCCACAAAACCTGCAGACCCAGCGTGAATAAAAGCCAACCCTAAGTCTACCCTGACCTGAACCCCATCACCACTGGTGGTGCAGATCAGAAAGATGTAGGAGCAGCCCCAGTGTTCCTGGAGCTGTAGGTTCTTTGACTCTCTCAGCCCTAACCCTCACTCACACTCATCTAGGCCATGTTATTCCATCTTGTCAGGGTTGAAGTAGCTGGGTTTGTTCCAGTCTCCACGGCTGCTGCCTCTTCCTCTTGAAGGGAAGGCTTCAGGAGCAAAGGCATCATCTAAAAAAAGAACATGGAGACTTCTGTAAGCATGAGACTTGTGTTGACTGCTGCCCAGAGAAACTGTGGCTGCCCCTGAATCCCTGCAAGTGTCCAGGGCCAGGCTGGACGGGGCTTGGAACAACCTGGGATAGTGGAAGGTGTCCCTGCCCACACCAGGGGATGGAATGAGATGATCTTTCAGATCCCTTCCAACCCAAACCCCTCTGTGATTCTAGAACAGAAATTATTCAGCACTGCATTCTGCACACAAGTACTGCACATGAGAGCACAAATCTGGCAGTTCAAAAAATGGATAAACCTCAGCACGGCCTGGCTTGGCAGGACAGTGCACCCTAAACTGGACACTCCTCTGCAAGGGAAAAACCAGCTGCCCATGACCAGGAGCAAGCAGCTGATCTTTCACAGTGCCTTCTCCCTCAGACAGATGACCTTGGGAGGTTCCAAGAGGAGAACAGAGGTCAGGGCATTCCGGGATGGCAGAGCTGCCTTACCTTCCCTGTGAGTGCTGCCCCACCTGTCAGGGGTCCTCATGGGCACGTGCATCATCTGGAAATTAAAGACATTTCTTTGAGAACCTCACCTGGCAAGAAGTGCCACCTCTCCATCCCCTCAGGCACGAGGTGGTCACTAAATAATTCCAAACCTTCTTCTTAATTTGGCTGCTCCTGCAATCCAGGGGTTGCACTCCATGATCCCGTCAAACTCAGGGTGCTCTGCGATGCCAGCCTCAGTCAATCACAATTCCTTCTCCATCCAAACAGCACCACAGGTGCACCAACACCTCCTCAGCCAAGCTGAGATCCCCTGAGCAGAGTCACAGCTCCACAGCAAGAGCTGCAGTGCACTTGCTGCAGCCCTCTGCAGAGGGAAACACTTTACTTTTCAAGTGCAGTAATTCCCTTTGGCATTTATTCCTTATTAACATTGCAGGAAATATATTCCCCAGCAGGAATATGGCAACAGCACTGAATTTTAAGTGATGGTTAAGGAAGACTTGGGGGAAGATGTCTGCTTGTAAAAGCAAGAGTTTGTGCTGAGTGCCCTGTTAAACAATGGTTATGTCAAGCCACAGAGGACTGACTGAGCATCCCAGCCTGTGTTACACATTCCAGAGCTCCACATGCAGTCCCTCTGCTCTGCAGAGCCAGGCTGCCTGGGGTGCACTCACTAGCCATCTCTGAATGGAGATTTTGAGGGAAAAAAAAAGAATAAATGAAGGGCTAATTTGGCAATTCAAACCAAGGAAAAGTAACAAAGAATCCTATTTGCTTACAAAGGGGCTGGAGAGGGACTTTTTACAAGGGCTTGTAGTGACTGGACAAGGAAGACTGGCATTAAGCTGAAGGAAAGCAGGGTGAGATTGGATATTGGGGAGAAATCCATCCCTGAGAGGGTGGGGAGGCCCTGGCACAGGGTGCCCAGAGAAGCTGTGGCTGCCTCTGGATCCCTGAAAGTGTTCCAGGGCAGGCTGAGCAGGGCTTGGAGAGCCTGGGACAGTGGAAGGTGTTCCATGGTAGGGGGTGGAACTGGATGGACTTTAAAGTCCTTTCCAACCCAAACCATTCCTTGATTCTGCAGCTCAACTTCTTCACTGGATGGACTTTAAAGTCCTTTCCAACCCAAACCATTCTGTGATTCTGCAGTTCAACTTCTTCATTTAGGTCCCTGAATTTTCCAACAATAAAAGCTCCCCATATCCTTGCTTGTTAAATTGTGTTCCCTCAAGCACAGCACCCACTGTAGAGCTGTGTTCTAAGTGCAGACACACAAGTTCAAGAGTCAGTTCGTGGATAAAGTGGACCCAGTTTGGAAACAGTCAGTAGGAATTCCCAGGTTAGGTCAGCATTGAATAAGACCCTTAAAACCAAAAAAGAGCTCAAAAAGGGAACAAAGATCTCAGCAGACCAAATGTCCTTGGGCTGTGCTGTGATGACATGCTCAGCTGGGAGCTGGGTTTGGCAACAGAGCCAGAGCCACAGGGCTCTGTGTGTGTGTCCAGGAAGTGCCAGTCACTGCTCTCCAGGCCCTTATTCCATGAAGGAAGTGCTGGAGGTGACAGATGTGCCAGAGTGCCACAGAGTGTCACACTCTGCCAGGCAAGGGCAGAGCCCTCAGCTGATGGAAAGGGAAGTGCCACAGCTGACAGCTGGATTTCAAACTGCAGCCACTTTCCTGATCCAAACCTCCTCCTGCAACAGGAGCACACACAGACATCTGGACTTCTCTTTAAAAGAGGCTAAGCAGAATTTTCACTCCTCCAGGCAGCAAAAATGGGTTTTCCCCTTCCTCACCTCCTCGCTGCTCATGGATTCAGAGCTGAATGTGCTGCGGTGGCACCGCACGGTGATGTTGGCAATCAGCCCCCCAGAGACTTCCACAACGCTCCTGCAGGAAGCAGTGGGCTGTAACAGAACAAAACAGGGCCAATCTCACAGAGCAAACATCCAATACCAACCCTCAGTGGTGGTGGGAACCTGCAGAAGGATTTCAAAAACCCATTCCAAGAGAAAGAAGCCTGAGAACAATCATACAACAGCATTTTATGGCTCCCCAGCTATGTGTTTGTTGTACAAACTTCTGAGCCTGCTTGGGGTAGGAGTAAACCTCCAGCTCCTTTCCACAGCTCAGCACAAAGAGAAGGACAGTGCAGGACTATGCCAACAGCAGCCCCAGCTCTGGAAGTTAAACTACCCTTAAAGATGTTTTTGCAGTTGGACAAAAAATTGCAGCAAAACCTGCACTCAAGTTTGGAAAACACATCCTCACATTACCATACTGCCCTAAGAAGAAGAGGGGGATGGTGTCAGTTTAGGATACAGGGATGACACTGCAGCAGCCAACTTTTGAGTTTTTAAAGGAAAGCAGCAAAGCAATAACCAACAACTCTGTGTGGTGCCATCTACACAAACATGAGCTGCTTAGCTCCAGAGCAGAGGTGACTTGGCCCAAGTAACTGTGCACAGAGAAGTCCCAACTCTGTGCACAGACTCAAAGACAACGTGTTTCCACCAAAGCTGGTGATTTCAGACTCAGAGGAGAGCAAGAGCTGCATCAAGAGCATTTTTATTTCAGGCTGAGAGTGAAAAATCCAAAAGAGATCAGCACTGTGAGCACAGAGGGAGGATCTGCACGACACGGAAGGCAACCCTTCATGTGGTGCCCAGATAGGTGAAAGCAAGTGAAACATCAGCTCTTAACTTGGAGAATAAGTCATTCCTTCTAGGCTTTGGCCCCAAAAGCACACATGCCTTCACTTCACACTGCTCCCAGACACAAATCCTCTTTTCAGCTCCCTGCCCTCCCCACTGAGCAGGCAGAAGAGTTTCCCACCACTGACCCTTCCCACCCAACACCCACTCCATGCTGCAGGTTGTACCAAAAGCAGGCAGCCATTCCTCACTTCTCAGCATCTTCAGCCCCCCTGAGAAGATCCTGCATGGAGGGGAGGGTTCCCAATGCCAGCAGGGGCACCTACCACGAAAGGGCCACTTTGGAAGTCACAGGTGGAGGGGTCTCTCCCCGAAGCTTTGGCGCACACGGTCTCGCGGATGCTGAAGCGCAGATCTAACCCGTAAGTGTCGCTGTCCCACGTGTCCACCTGGTGAGAGCAGGGTCAACACAACACAGCATTAGTCCTTTTTGATTATTCTTTTCCCTTTCCTCATAGTTCAATCAGTGCTTTAGTGCCACCCTGATTTTTTAAGATTTTCTAAGCCTTCTGATGTTTACATTTTTGTAACGAACTTTCTCACACACTTTCTGTAAATAACTTATTGGTCTGCAATCTTTTATGGAGGAGGAGAAATTTGATGGGCTGTTGGTTTGTCCAGTGTCATTGGAGAGGTGGCACTGTCACCCTCCAATCCACTGTCACTTTTGGAAATCTATAAATGTTGGAGTCAGAAAATAAACTTCCCCTTTTTACCTTGAGAACAGCAGCGTGTGCATGTTATTTTGTGTCTTATAGTGACACTTTAGCTCAAGATGGGAGACTTGAAAATAAAAAAGCAATGCCCCCAAAAAAGTCCCCAACAAACAACAAATTCCCATTGCTTTTAAATACTTGGGGGTTTTAATCCAAATTGTATAAATCCATATGTCATCTTGACATTCATTCTTACAGAGACTTGATACAGGCCACCTACAGGAGCAGAAAGGTTCTGAGGGTGTTCAGGAGCATGGACGTCATAACTTTGGATTAAGAAGTTATAACAGAAAGAAAGGTTCTGAGAGTTTTCAGGAACATGGACATCAGAACTTTGGATTAAGAAGTTTTAACAGAAAGGAAGGATCTGAGGGTGTTCAGGAGCATGGACATCACAACTTTGGATTAAGAAGTTTTAACAGAAAGGAAGGATCTGAGGGTGTTCAGGAGCATGGACATCACAACTTTGGATTAAGAAGTTTTACCTCCTTAACTTGGGCAGTATCCAGTGTAATTCTGAGCACCACAAGGTAAAACAGATAGGGGTTTCTTGCTTGCACTGAGACTCTAGCAGATTGAAACCAGAATTGGTGCATAGAGACAGATGACATAAATAAAGATCAGAGAAAGAATCCTGAATTGTGGGGCTATTTAACCAGTGAAGAGCTTCAGATGAACCAGGATGCTTGATGCCTGAAGCAAAGCAGTTTGCTGGAGGTATTTCAAAACATCACTTTTCAACAAAATCCTACAGGACCACCCTCAAGGACTTCTACTCTAAGCGTGAAAAATCTGAATTCCTAAAGTATTTTAATTACAAACTCACATAGAAAAGATATTTAGGTTCCTGAAGCTGTAACTTCAGATAATGGCCCAAACCCACCCTCTTCCAAGCAGCATCAGCCAACTCCAACTAAACCTGAGCTTCCAGGACTGGGTGAAAAAGAGTTTTCCATGCCAGGAAAGCACATTTCAGGTGAAGGATCTCTGTTGTCTGTGTACTTACTCCCATGACTCGGCTCCTGACAACACCATACAGGTTTCTGCTCCAGGACTGGGAATTGATCCGGGCAATGGAAGCATTGAGAGCCTCCTCTGTGACAGGGAGGTCGTAGTCATACACTGGGAACCCTGAGAGGGAGGCACAGTTCCATCAGAAATCCACTGTAGGATCATACTTTCCCCCCCAAAACCACCCTAAAAAGGAGGACAAGGCTCCAACTTACCTGAACATGAGAAAACACTCAATGTGAGGAGAAAAATTATGATCCTCATTGTGTGTCCTCCAAAATCCCCCAGTCTTTTTTCCTCTCCAAGCAAAGATATCCCTCTGTCTTTATATAAATGCAGCCTTGATCCTACGCCTGACCTCCCCACAGAGTCCAAGCTCTGCTCCAAACATTGCACTTTAAACAGAATTGATCCAAGAGTAAATATTTGTTGTCAGCTTTTCTCCATTTAGCAGTAATTCTCTGATAATCCATGGGCTGCAGTGCCTTTTTCCCAGGACTGAATTCCCCTCTGGGGAGCACTGAATTCCTGATATGTCTGTAGCCAAAGGCTACTAGAACCTAGATATTTTGTTCTCTTTTAACCACTAGCATTCCATGGGGTCAGTCAACTCTGTCCAAGCACTGGACACAGGACCTTCATGTCTTGATATGTGAAAATATGTAAAAATATGAAATATTTCAATAAAAATTGGTTAAAAAATAAATATAAATTTAAATAAATTTTTAAAATTTAAAATATCAATTTTAAATTGTAAAATAGAAATACTTTTTAAAAATATACATTATTTAAATATACATTTATAAAATAGTGAAAATAGTGAAAATATTAAAATATTCTTCCATATGAGTCAAATTCCTCCATTAACCTTCAAATTGCAGCAATTGAATTCTGTGGCATGGGGCCATTTTAAGAACTTCCCAAACAGGAGAACTTGTAAGAGGCTCAAATTTGATAAGAGAAACCATAAAGTTCCTCCTGCTTGTAAGAAAAAGGAAAAGGGGTGGGCACTTTTTGCCAGCCAGCTTGGATTTCAGCATTGGGAATGGGGTCAAATATGCTGATTGAAACTTTTCCCAGCAAAAAAGCTGCAGCCTCTCTCTACATCCATTCTCCTTGTTCCACGCAGCTGAAGATGTTCTCTCCCAGCTCTTGGACTGTGGGAAATGGATTTGCAGAGAGTTCTCTACAGTGTGCATCCATATAAAACTTTGAGGTGAGAAATGTTGACTTGGAAATGCCATGGAACAGGACAGATATTGGTGAGAGGGAAATGGAACTGGAAACAAGTTTCAAAGGGTGGCTTTGCAAATAAGACTGGATACTCTGATAGAACTCTGAAAGATGCATTGTAGTGGGACCCACGAGGGTAATTTTAGATTTTTGGTTTTAAGGCATTTACAGCATGGTGTGGCAAAAAGCTGACAGGCCAAGAAACACTTATAGTGTTTTGTAATTAGGAAATAGTTGGCTTCTGATTGTGATGGCATGAATTATAACATCTGTATCACAGAATCACAGAATAATGAGGCTGGAAGAGACCTCTAAGATCATCGAGTCCAACCAATGCCCTGACACCTCAGCTAGACTATAGCACCAAGGGCCATGGCCAGTGGTTTTAAACACATCCAGAGATGGTGATTCTACTGCCTCCCTGGGAAGAGCATTCCAGTATTTATTATTCTTTCTATTCTTTTATTTGTCCCATCTTTTGCATGAGACTGAAAATGGAATAAAAGTCTTTAAAACACCTCTCAGTTGCCCCATCTCTGGGTCAGAAAAGGTGATTTTCCGACTTTGGACACCCTCTCCTGTAGCCAGGAATGTTCTGCTGTGGCTGTGGCCATGCCAGAGCTCCACCATGCCAAGGATTTAAAGTGAGCTGGAGACTCTCAGGAACAGCCTTTTGTGCCCTGCCCATCTTTCCTGCTGCCAGAGCCAAGACCAGGCTGCCTCAGGTCAAGGGAAAGCTTTCAGGTGAGCTCTCTGACCTGCTTCTGCCACAGTTTCTCTACAATCAGTCCAAGGCAACATTGAATAAAGTACATACTGTTATAACGGACACAAAAATGTTGATAAATGGTAATAATTTTCATTCACCAGTGTCTGCATTTCAGGTGATCCAATATTCTAATATTTTTACATTATTTTTCTGTGCTGAAACGTTTTCTGTGTCTCAAACGTCATTTGGAAGAAGGAGTAGTTTTGTTTTGCTATTGAAGGTGGGTCATGGAGTGATTAAAGTATTTTGATTCCTGAATGTTAATCAAAGAAATGTGTTTCGATTTTTAAAACTCATCCTTCTCATTTAAAGCAATATCTCAAGTTCCTTTCCTATGAAAGATTGGGAATTAGAGACAGAGAGCTCCAAACTCAAGGCACCTTTTGTCAGAAATAAGCGAGTGCTGAGACTGTGACAGATGAGGGAGTATTCTCCTTTCAGTGTTTTCCTTCTCCCCACACTCCTTGCCAAAGGAGCAGGAGCATTTTGTGTTCTGCCTCCCATCTTGGTTCTGGGATGGATGTTTGCACTTCTTTGTGCACTACTGTTTCAGAAACTGAGGAAGGCAAGTCTGCCCAGTGGAATGAGACCACTCAAACAGAAAGGCCTTGGCATTCAGAGGCCCAAGATTCTTGTTTCTCACCTTGCTGCAGCAGTCTGGGTAACATTTAGCTTTCCACTTCATCCCCAAAAAGGCAACCATTTGCCTTTTGTATGCTGGGACCAGTTAATACACCACTAGGAGGTGAATATATAAAATTCCTTCCCACCACAAAGGCACAGTGTTGTAGCCAGTGCAAGAAAAAATTTAAATATTGATCCAACTGTAGAGTTTAAAGACTGCCCTCTTAGAGCAGCTCTTAAAAATGCTGCCAGCAGGATGGTAGCAATGCTGAGTGTGACTTGGAAATTGTTTAATGAAATCAGAGTTCCTCTGCAGAGCCCTGGCTTTACAGCATCTGGAAAACAGAGATGTTTGCTCTCCCAGCTCCCTGAATCTCTGATTTCAGTATATTTAGGCAGTGGAGCCAATTTTACATTTTCAGACTCAAGTTCTGGGTTTCTGGGGAGGTCTGAGACTTTCTCCACGTTCTCTTTGTGCCCAGCTTCCAGCACTTGCCAAAAAGGAGGAAGCACCAGGTGGAGAGTGGTGCCATGGCACACAGAGAAGTGATGAAAGGTGAGATGGAGACTTGGCATATTCAGGACTAAACTTGGACTCTGCCAACAGCAATTTCCAGATGCCAAGGCAGCTTGGGGCTGCAGAGAGAGGGAGTTGTATCCTATTTAATCTACATACCAAACAGGCATTGGTTAAGAAATGAGGAAATTAAAGTGCCTCCCTTAGATGACTATTTTCAGACTCCTTTCACTCCCAGCAATCAAGTCAGTTCTGTTCCCAGACAACTGGAACAACAGTTTCTCTTTGTGAGTGAAATTTTGGTAATTACAAGATGTAATTTCCTCTAAAATGTAAATCATCCAGCATCATCACATGCCTGTATGTTGAAAACAGAGCTATTCCTGATCTCTTGTTTCATGGACATTCAGATGACAGATGAAAATTAATGGTGTCCCTTCTGATAAAATAAAAACCAAGTAAATTCACAGCAGTACATTCCTCTGTTTTCCCATAGCTTTTGTGGCGTGCCATCAGCAAAACCAAAAGGTCCCTGAGAAGTTCTTCACCATGGGCATGGCCCAGCAGAACAAGGGGGAATGGCTTCCCACTGCCAGGGAGCAGGATTAGATGGGATATTGAGAAGGAATTGTTCCTTGTGATGGTGGTGAGGCCCTGGCACAGGTTGCCCAGAGAAGCTGTGGCTGCTCCATGCTGGGAAGTGTTCCAGGGCAGGTTGGATGGGGCTTGGAGCAACCTGGGAGAGTGGAAGGCTCATGGCAGGGGAGATCAGAAGGAGATGGGCCTACAGATCTCTTTCAAGCCAAAGTGATTCTCTGAGTAACTTCACCATACCTGCAGGAGACTTAACGTTGACATCAGCTGGTCAGAGGCAGGAGAAAGGCTTCTAAATTTTGCTCAGACTAACAGAGGATTTGAGACCTGATTCAAAATTCACAGACACAACAGTCTCAGCTTTGATTCTCTTCCTAAGTCATCTGTGTGTCCCTTGAGATATTGGCAGAAATTCATACAACCCATGCAGGCACTGCCTGTGGGCTGCTGAATATTCTCCAACCCTTGACCTCCTGGGAGGGCGAAGAAGCCTTTCAGATTCCAATTTCTCTAACTGATCACACACTGTCCTAAGCAAGTCCCTTCTGGCACACATTTAAGTCAAATGAGGAGAGGCTGAGGGAGTTGGAAGGGGCTCAGCCTGGAAAAAAAAGGAGGCTCAGAGGAACCCTTCTCCTCCTACAACTTCTGACAGGAGGGGACAGCTGGGGGTTCGGGCTGTGCTCCAGGGAACAGGGACAGGAGGAGAGGGAGCGACCTCAGGCTGGGCCAGGGCAGGCTCAGGGTGGGCATCAGCAGGAATTTCTGCATGGAAAGGGTGCTCAGGGATTGGAATGAGCTGCCCAGGGTGGTGTGGAGTCCCCATCCCAGGAGGCATCCAAGGAAAACTTGGACATTTTCTTGGACTTGAAAACAGTTTCCTGGGCTGGTGACAAGGTGGGCATCAGGCACAGGTTGGATTCAATGGTCTTGGAGACCCCTTCCAAGTAGAACTAAAATGATTCTGTCATTCTGTGCAGTGACTGATCCTCTTGCCAGTTCGGATCCAATGGACGCAACCTCATCCTCCACAACTCCTACTGGTGTTGCAGGAAACAGACTTTCAGAGTGAAGCAACAGAAAACACAGGTTAAAGCAAACAAAACCACATTAACACATCCCAGACGGGTATTCTGAAACATCACAGCCTGCAGCAGAATCTCAGAGGCCTCTCTTCATTGCTTTCAGCCTTTGAAACTTCAAATATTTGAAGTTCCAGAGGACTTCCTGTGCCTGTCAGAAAGAAAAGACCTTACAGGGTCATTGCCACAACATTGTAGCTGATGCAGGGCAAATATTTCCTCCAGACCCAGAGCCATGCCTGAAAAGTCACAGGGCTACATCTCTTTTTGGTTTTTTTTTCCAATGTTTTCCAGAACCTGCTGATCATTTTCAAGGTTTTCTCCCTATCCCTAGGGCACATTCTCCAGAAGTTCTGCTGTTACATCCTTTTTGCACTTAGTGAAAGCTACCTGCAATCACCAGTCAATGAAAGCCCTGGGAAAACCTGAACTCCTGGGTGAAGCTGGGCAAAACTTTTCTCTCCCAGATCTGAATCCATTAAGTGCCAAGGACTGTCCCCTGTGTCATGCCTTGTCCCCCATAAGTGTGCTGATGCCATTTAAAGTGGTTGGCAAAGAAAACAACTTTGAACAGTTTTGTAATTGCTGCATTAGCATTCAAATCTTTGACCTGAAGAATCACATGTCAACATTTCTGGCTGCTGGCACTGCCATTTCTGGGATTCTTAAATAGCAAAGCTGTCGTTTCCACCCTGGATTTCAGAGTCTCTGAACAGTCACACAAAGGTGTAGTTTTGAACACTACAGAAAAAGTCCCTGGTGTTTAGCTGTACATTTACAATCGGCATATACTACTAATGATTACTTTAGGCAGGAGCAGCAAACCCAAGAATGAGCCAAAGAGGTGATTCCTGTGTTCTCAGTGACCTGCTCAGCACAAAGTGGGAATTCAAGAATGGGTTCAGGAGCCTCAGGGTGCACAGGAAGCCACAAAGACTTTGGGATGCTGCAATGGACCAGCCTGCTGCCTGTGCCTGGGCTGCACAGGGCTGAGCTCCATCTGGATGGTCTAACAAAGGCCGAATGTGCATACCATGGCCACTGGAGACTCCTATTCCAAGTCCTGTGAGCTACACAATTCAGCTATAACCAGCTGCATTTTTCATGTTAGCTTGAAATCCAGGAGAGGAAAAGGTAAATGTGAAAAAGTGTTCTTCCACTTTTAGTGACAGCAGTGTCTGCACAGCACCTGTGCCCATGGCACGGTGGTGGGAACCAGATGATCTTTATGATACTTTGCAACACAAAGTGTTCTGGCATTCTGGGATTGCCAAGTGGAGAGGAAAACTGAGCCTTGGCAGTCCCAGCTTTTATCCAGTGCCTCTTTTGTCCAAGCAAGTCCAGGACTTCATTTCAGAGCTGACACGTGTATCTTTAAGGTGACTGCATGGAGGAGAGGGAGGGCAGCTGCAGCGCAGGGCTGGTGCCCCATCAGAGTGTCTCTCTCCCCATGGCACCAATGCCGCTGCCTTGGGATGCCACCTGTGGAAGGTGAGTCTGCCCTCAAGCCCAGCCATGGAAGTCAATCAGGGGCACAGGCTGCAGCTGAAGCAGCCAAGCATTGCTGTGAGGCTGGCAAGTCAGGAGAAAGCCTGTGGCCAACTCTGCTGAGCCTTTGGCCAAAGCAGGGGCAATTGTGCCCCCAGGCTCCCCCCGTCTGGCATCCCGGCTGATGCTGACCAGGTGCCGCCATTCAGGGTGCTGCTGGTGCTGAGCCCGCTCTGGTGCTGTTTCTGTGGGGTCCAGAGCTGCCAGGGCAGCAGCGACTCTGCAGCCCTGCTGGAGGAGACATGGCCACCCTCCCCATGCTGGCAGCAGCTCTGCGGGCCCAGAGCTCTGGGTCAGGGGGCCTCGGTCACAGCACCGTGGCCTGGGCAGCTGCCAGGGCCCGGGCTGGCCGCCAGCCCTGCCTCTGCCCCCGCCCCTTATTGCCAGCACCCAGTGCGTGCCCGGGCAGCAGCCCCCTGCCCTCCCTGTCCCCAGACAGCCCAGCCTGGGCACCTCCGGGATGTGCACACCCTCCTGCTGGGGTGGTGTCCCAGCCTCGAGGGCTTCTGCCAAAGGCCTGGGAGACACTTTGGGGAAGTGCCAGAGCAGCCTGGTGCCAGGAACAAGGCGGCTGCCTGGGGGCTGCTTGTGGCACCTGACACCAAATTCCTCAGGAAGTCCCACTGCCCCAGCTCCTCAGGGGCCTCCTGTTCTCTTGTAGCCTCCTGCCATCACCCTGCTTCCTTCCCACTGCCTCATCCCGTCGGGGCTCACACAGCCCTTCATCCCATTTGTGGCTCCGTCTCCTCAGGGTCTCCCCCAGCCCGGCCGAGCTGCCCGGCAGCAGCGCCCCAGCCCCACAGCAGCTCCAGAGGAGCCCCATCCAGAGGCACCTCGCAGCCCTCAGAAATACAGCCAGCAGCACATGGGCAGGAGGACACGGATGGTGCTTCCTGCCTGGCACAGGGCTTGTGGCCATCTCCAGGCACCGCTCTCATGCCTGAGATCCGTGCAGCTCCAGCCCCTGCCCGGCCGCTCTTTCAGCTGCACCAAGGCTTCAGTGGAACTACCAAAGGCCAAGGGGATTCTGGCCATTTTCCCTCCTTCAGTGCACGCCTGGGCAGCTGGCTGAGCAAAGCACCCATTTCCCTGCTTCCCCTGTGCCCTATAGATCCCGGGCACAAAAAGAAAGATCCTGGGAGTCTGTCTATTACAACATATTCTTTATTTATGTACGAAACAGAAATGAAATTACAAAAACGAAAATCTTGATGAAAAAAAAAATCCCTGCTAGCTCAAACGGCCTCAGGAGAGAGAGCCTTCCAGATCAGCTCTCCACAGAGGTCCAGCAGCACAGCAAGGCAGTGCTGCAGGGACGTGGCCGTTTCTTCCATGCACTGCGGAATCGATCTCGCAGTTTACGCCATGTGGAGTAGGGAGCTCTCTGTATGGCCCGGAGAACAAACCCAGTTTCAATTGCCAGCTTTCTGATGGCAGGACTGCTGTCAAATGCCATTTCTTCAAGGGCTGCAAGAAAGAGGAACAGAGCCACAGTCAGATCCTGGATCTGTGGAAAGCTGAGGAAGGCCCCCGGCCAAGGCCATCCCGGCTGGTGCTTGCTATGGCCAGGAGGGAGCAGGGACCCAGGGGATCAGCCTGAACCTGCTGGCCACAAATGGCACACTTGGCCCTGAAATCTTTGTGTGCTCTACCCACAACTGGAGAGCCCTTGGCAGCCGGGGCACGGCATGCAGCACCCGTTGTCAGCCGGCTGCCCTCACTCACCACTGCAGATCAGCTGGAGCTCTTGCTGCTGCCCCCTCAGGTGCCGCCCAGCCATGCCTGCAAACACAGAGCCTGTCAGGGCCCCAGCGGCACAGCTCCCTGCCAGCGGCGCTGTGCCCACACGGCCCGCTGGCCCGGCAGGGCTCAGCCCGGTCCTGGCCGCACGCTGCCGCCCCAAGGGCACGGCTGCCAGAGGGCGGCAGCGGTGCCGAGGCCAGCCGGGGCTCCACGGCGCCGGGCCCGGCTGATGCTGCCAGGCCAGCAGGCAGGGATGGGGCCGAGCTGCGGCGGGCCGGGGAGGGAGCCCGGGCTCGTGGCTCACCCATGAACCTGATGGCCGCCTCCCGCAGGGGCTCCTGTGGGCTCTGCAGGTAGGGCAGGGCCCGGCGCAGGTGCTCTTCCGCTTGACTGCTGTCCTCTGCCAGCTGGAGACAGTGGCAGGGGGGAAGGAAGGGTTGGTGCGGGCTCAGCCCCTAGGCGGGACGCTGCCTGCAGCTGGCCCTGGCCCCGCCTGAAGCTGGGGCTTCCAGATTGCTCTTAACAGGCCTTCGCCAAACCTCCATGTCTGATCCACCTGTAGCATTTGTTTGACATCCCTCCTCTTCAGGAATCTGGCTGATGAATGCAGTGTTTCCCGGGAGGCCTGGAGAGCAGCAGAGATGCACAGATAGCCCAGGGCACAGGAACACCCCAGTGCCACAGCGTGGAGGAAGCTGCAGCCTGAGAGGTAACCAGGGCAGGAGGCAGCCCAGCCCACTCCCAGGGGGACAGCAGCCGGCCACAAGTCCTCACCTCAGCAACAAGCTGATTCTCATCATGGCAATGGAAGGACAGTGGAAGCAGGCTCTGGCGCACATGGGACTTCAGGGCCTTTCTTCCATCTTCTGTTAGTAAGTCCAGCATCTCTTGAAAGACACACATGGAGCTCAGCTGCACCTGGCTGTCATCCTGTGTGAAAGGAAGGACAAAACACCTCAGAATCAGCTGCTTCTTGCCCCCCAGGGCACAGGGCTGTATCTCCACAGAGCACCAAGTGTCCGGGCAGCACCCAGTGGCCGTGACTGTGGGCACAGAGCCTTACGCAGTCAAAGAGTGGTAGGAGCGCCTCAGCCAGCTGCAGGGCGATGGGGGTGGGTATGGGGCCACCACTATCCAGGAGAGTGTATCTGAGTAGAAGAATGGTCATCCTGACCATGTCGCTATCATTTTCCTCCAGGAGATCCACAAGACTTTCATTCAGGCTCCACATTTTTTCAGCCTGTGTGTGGATCACAAGTTTTGAAACACCACCCTGCTGCTGCAGGGCCCAGAGGCCAAAGGCCTGTCCCGAAGCACTCGGGCAGCTGAAGCGGGAGGCAGGAGAGCTGGGAGCAGCTGCCCCAGGGCCCGAAGCCCAGGCGAGGCCAAGTGATTGCGTTGCCCAGCCCCACGCTGCCTGCACGGCTTCAGGCACAGCCCCCTTCTCACCATCATGGGATTCTTGCCCAGCACTACGAGGCCTCTGAGTGCCAAGTAACGCCTCGCCCTGTGCTCGCTCTGCAGGTTCTGTGACATGATCTCCAGAACACTGTCACTGCATTCCCTCAAGTCCAGGCACTGGAGGACCTGAAAGGCATAGGGCAGTGAAAGGGGAGGCGGCCAGCAGGAGCCCACAGGAACCGCACAGGGCTGGGCCGGTTGAAAGGGGAGCCCGGTGAAAGGGGAGCCGGCCGGCCGGCCGTTCCATTGCCAGCACCACATCCTCACACCGCAGAAGGCAGAGCAGGGACTTCAGGGTCCGCACCGCAAACCTGTGTGCAGAGCAAAGCCCAGCAGGTCACACTGGCAGCACTGGCTCCTTCGCAGGCTACGGGGCAGGGACAGGAGGACTGGGATGGAGCACCTGTTGGGACTGGTGGCAAGGCCGTGCTCTTCCTGGCACTCCATCCAGAAGATATCGACCTCCTCTGGCACATGCAGGGTGCTGAAGAACACTTGGAAGAGCAGGTGCACAAAGAGCCGGGGGAAATACACCTTCAATATACGTGGGATACAGGGCTCCTGGAGGATCTTCCACATCACCACGGTGGCCTGCAAAAGACAAAGCCCCCCGAGACAGCGCTCAGTGCTGAGGTGTCCGTGGGGCAGGGCCCGAGCTTGGCAGGGAGAGGCCCCGAGAGACACAGGGGGAGCACGGGGCCTGGCGGGCCTGAAGCTGCCCCTGGGCCAGGTTTCAGGCCAGGGCCTGAGGCAGGGAGATGCAGTGGGGCAAGGAGGGTGGGAGAGCTGCTGGAGAGGCGGCCTTGGGGCCAACAAAGGCCAGTTGCAGAAACTCACAGCCAGGGCAAAGACACCCGTTTCGTCCCCATCGGAGGTGCACGTGCTGAGCTCTGGCCAGCTGCCCAGCACGTCCAGGAGGATCAGCTGTGCCAGCTCTGCAGTCCTGGCTGAGCCCATGATGGCCTTCCACATGGCCATGGCAGCTCTGTGGGGTTAGAGCTCTGTCTCAGGGGGTCTCAGACACAGCACTGGGGGGAGCTGAGCTGGCTGCCAGTTCTGCCTCTGCTGATTGCCCCTCACCAGCAGCGCCCAGGCAGCCCAGCCCTGTGGGGACAGAGCCCTGAGGGGCAGGGAGGGAGCATGGCAGCAGGCTCAGGGGCTGACATGCCAGGGCTGAGAAAGGCAGCAGCCAGAGGGCCCTGGAAGTCTCTGCTGGTCAGACACCTGGGACAGGCTGTCCAGGGTGATGGGCTGGGGAGCCCTGAGCCCTCTGGGCAGGTGGGCCCCGTACCTGTCACAGGATGGGGCCACACGCAGGAGCGCCATGACTGCATCCTTTGGCTCTGCTTCGGTGAGATCCAGCAGGGGCTTGTCCAGCCTGTGCTCATCAGAATCATTGGCCAGGAGCCACTGGTGGATGTACCTCACCATGGCGGGCACCTGGAGAAGGCACAGGGAGATTTGGAAAGCTGCCAGAGGGAGCAATGTTCCCAGCTTCCCCAGAGAAGTGCTTCCCTTCCCACCACACTGCCTTGTGGCCTCAAAGGCTCCCAGGGACCAGCATGCGTGGCTTGGGAGGGCAAGCAATTCCTGGGAGGATCAAACCCTGCCCACAGGCTGCTTACTTGCTTTGGGCTGTAAAAATCTTCCTCCACCAGCATACACAGGAGGGCAGCACTGGTCTTGGTTTGGAAGATGGGCGAGAACGGTCTAAGCCCAGTGCCCATGGCCATGGTCTCCTCCTCCTGAATCCTCTTTATGAATTTGCAGACAAACTGTAGGAGAAGGGCAGGAAGCCAGGGATGTTGCATGCAGTGCTGCCCACAAGGTGCTCGGCTGAGCAGGGACAGCAGGCCCAGCCCAGCTGTGGGTGGCTGCAGGTACCTGTGCTGTGCTGCGGAAACGGCCATGGCTGGATTCCCGCTCTTGTGCGCACTCCAGGGCTGGATCTGGCAAAGAGCACAGCCAGAGCTGAGGGGCTGCGGGAGAGGCCGGAGAACACGCCCCAGCCAAGGTGGCTGCAGGCACCCCTCCTGTCACCGAGCTCTGCCACTCACCCTCCTGTGGTGGCTGGAATTGCACCACCTCTTCAGTCTCCTGTGCAGGGACATCAACAGGGCCTTCTTTCTCCTCTTTCACCCAGGCCAGCTTGGACACTCTTGGTGGTCTCTGCTCCATGTCTCTGACAGGATTTGTGGCTATTTGCAGGAGAGATACCTTGGAAAAACTTTAAGTTAATGAGTCCTGCAGTTGTGCCTGGGAGGCACCTTCCAGACAGAAGCCTTAGGAAGGCTACAGGACTGCTAGTCCTGCGCTCGACCTCAAGGGCTCCTGCCACAAGGATAGGAGACTCCTGTCAAGGACTGTGGTTTGGCCTTGAGGGCACCAGCAGCAGGGATGGGAGATGCTTTGGAAAAGCTCTGGGACACCAAGTCCCTCACTCTGCTCTCAAGGGCACCTGCAGAAAAGAAAGCTCAGGAAGACCACAGGTCAGCAAGTCCCGTGCTCTGGCCTTGAGCTCAGCTGCAGGAGCAATGCCTTGGAAATGTTCCAGGTGGGACACGAACAAGCGCACTGTGCGGGGGCTTCTCACGACACCGCTCTGTCCCGTCCTGTCCCTTCGCCTGCTCAAAGCACTGTGGTGTGCTCTTGTCACCGCCAGCTCCTATGTCACCACGTGTCACGAAGAGCCCTTGGACACCCTGTCCCATGCTGTACTGTTTCACAAAGGCCCTTGCACACACTGCAACCTGCCCTGGGGCCGCCCCCATCCCACCCAAAGTGGCCCAGGCTGGAAGGAATCCCTGGCCCCAGGTGTCTAAGCCAGCCCAACAGGATCTTTAGGAAGGGCTCAGAGCATCAGCAAACGCTGCCCTGCTCTGCAGGCTCAGGGCAGCAGAAGGAGCCTCCAGGGCTGCAGATGCAGCCATGCTGGGAAAGACCCAGCCCTGGGGCCTTCTAGGGAAGGTGGCACGGCCTCCTTGGGACACGTCCCGGCTGGTGGCCATCCTAAACCCGTGGGTGTGACACGCACAAGGAACGGGTGGGCCTGGGCACTAATGCTGCTCTGAGCCCTGGGGCCCGGGGAGCGCTGACATCAGCAGGTGAGGCAGAGTCCCTGCCAGAGCAGACCTGCCATGCCCTGAGCCCTGGCAGCCCTGGTGCTCTTATCCTGCCCCAGAGACCTGTGTTTCACCGACATAGTTTATGAAAAATCCTTTACTTAGGAATTTTCCTCTCCTGAGAGCTGAGGAGCCTCAGGAACAACTGTAAACAATTCTTATCTGCTGCTGTGGAATGCCACGGGAAAATCTCTGATTGGCCCCGTCGGACTGTTTCCAGTTGAGAGCCTATCACGGGGCACCTGCCCAGCGTCTCGGGCTGGGAGAACACATTCTTTGCTATTCTTAGGATAGCCTTGGTAGTGAAATCTCTAGCTTTATTCTTTTAGTATAGTTTTTATATCCTATATATATCATATCATAATAAATCAAGCCTTCTGATGCATGGAGTCAACTGTCTCGTCTCTTCCCTCATCCTGGGACCCCAGAAAACCATTGTAACAAATGGTGACCCTGAGTGAAAAAAGGGGCATTGTCACAGAAGTGGCTTCTAGCCAGAAGCTGAAGAACCAGAGATCCTGAAATTGGGCAGAGTTCACAGCCAGGGCTGGCCACAGAGAGAACCTTTGAAAAGTCTCCGAGACAAGACGTCCGGGAGTCTTCGCAGCACAATGCAGTCTGCTGACGCCCAGAGGACACTGTCGCAAGGTACTGCTTACGGTTCCCTTCCTGAAAATGCTGCCCTTCGTGTGAGGCAGATTCGGTTATGGACCAGAGTGCCTACGGAGGCGGAGGTTCCATTCTCTCCCTCAGAGGAGAAACTTATCGGCCTTTGGAGGAAATGGGGTCATGAGGACAGCATTCCTATTCTGAAGACACATTTCTATGAGTTTTTCCGGTGGGCAAAACACCATGGCTTTTTCTCTGATGTGCTGTATGCCTTTGACTCATATGTTTGGGAATGCATGGAATTTATTATCAGAGATCTTTTCTACCGGGGATTCGGCTTTCCTCAGATATACCCACATTTCAGAACTCTCTTCCCAGTTTTGAAATGTAAAGCTTTCGCATACCAGTGGATCGCAAATGCACGGGGCTTGTCTCCCTTCTCGCTGGAGCTGGAAAAAGGCAAGCCTGTCCGAATCCGCTGCCCGGAAATCTCCAGCCCCCCCGAATCGGGGTGAGGGGGGTGACGCTTTGCCTGCGGCAGAAGAAAGTTTTTTTTCTACAACCTTGGAGCAGGAGCCGACGGACCTGCCTCCCCCCCCTCAGGGGGGAGGTGGGTTGGCTCTGTCACCTGAACTGGGGCCAAGGGCCCCGCCCTTGCCCGCCCCGGAGGAGGGGCCAGCCCCTGCAGCCCCTCCCGCGGGTCCACCTCTGGCGGGGGTGGACCCATGCCTCCAACAGAGCTTGTCGGTGGTTCCGGGACGAAAGTACCGCCTCCCGCGGCTTCGCCCGCGTTGCTAGGCGACACACTCAACAGCAGCGACGATCGACGGCAGCCCGTCCCGGAGTCGGGACCTGCAGCCCCTCCCGCAGGCCCGCCTCCGGCGGGGGTCCGTCCCACGCCGTCCGCGCCGGTCCCTCCCGCGTCCGACCCTCCAGCAGAGCCAGTGAGGGCTCCGACCGCGGCGGCCTCACCTTCGCCTGCCGCGCCGGTGGAGGGGGCTGGGCTTGAGAGTCTCCCAGCGGATCCGTCATCGGACCCGACCGCGGTGGCTGCCGCGGCGCCGGCAATCACCTGGGACCCTCCCCCGAGCTTTTCGGGCTGTCCCGAGGCTGCCCCTGCGAGGGGAGCTGGGACCGGGGAAGGGGACTCAGGCCTGCCCCTCCGTGGGGGGGGTGTGGCTAGGCAGCTGATCGCAGGCTCAGGCCGCCTGCTTGCTTTCAATCTCGGTGTTTTTCGCGGGCTGACCTGGGTCTGGTTCAGGGTTTCCCGCTGGGGGTTGGAATGCCTGACTCCCCCTGCGCGCCCTTGCGGCATGGGGGAGGGGGCTCCTGAGCCTTCTGCCTCCGGTCCCCAGCCCGCAGGGGGTGGTGCCGAGGGGCAGACAGAGGGATTGTCCTTTGCGTTCGCGTTGCAGAGGCAGGAGACACAGTGGAATGTGCGCATCGCTCATTTGCTGTGGGGACAAAGCACCCCCAGATCTGGGGTGTTGTTCCCTGGGAAAGCTTCTCTTCCCCAGCTGCTGGTCGGCACCAGTTCAGCGGGGCTGAAGCGTTCGGTCACTCGGGCTGCCCGGATATCGGCAGCTGTGTGCCGGATTGAGAGAACACAGAGCCCGCTCCGTGGGCCGGGTCTGGGCCGTTTGGCTCGGTTCCCTGGGCCTGGGCCTCCCAGCCAGCGCCTGTTGGGTTTGGGGGCTTTCTTCCCCCTGCCTGGGCCTGGCCCACCGTTCTGTGAGCCGGGTTTGGAGTCCCTGTTCCCTCCACGGGGGCCGGGGCCTCCGCAAACGGTGACCCCAAACAGGCAGGTGGACCTGCCTGTTTGGGGTCACAGTGGACCACTCTCTGCTACAGCTCTTTAAAAAAAAAAAAAAAAAAAAAAAAAATTAAAATTAAATAAAAAGCGTTGAAAGAGCTAGCAGCTCAGAAAATTTTGCAAGCCTGTTTCAGGACCAAAAAGGACTTTTCAGCACTGTCAAAGAAGAACATCTTCAGTTTGGACTTTTTCCGGAAACTCAGTGGTTTGGACTTGAAGCAATGAACTTTCCTTGGACTGTTTTTGCATTTTCATCTATTTTAAGATTGTTTTGGTGATGTGATGGGAATTTGGTGTTTTGCAGGTGAAGGGTTTCCCTGATGGTTCCACACCAGCATTTGCTTTATCTTTTGATTGCATTTTCTTTTTAATTTACTAAAATAAGAAGGGTGAGATGTCACCGACATAGTTTATGAAAAATCCTTTACTTAGGAATTTTCCTCTCCTGAGAGCTGAGGAGCCTCAGGAACAACTGTAAACGATTCTTATTTGCTGCTGTGGAATGCCACGGGAAAATCTCTGATTGGCCCCGTCGGACTGTTTCCAGTTGAGAGCCTATCACAGGGCACCTGCCCAGCGTCTCGGGCTGGGAGAACACATTCTTTGCTATTCTTAGGATAGCCTTGGTAGTGAAATCTCTAGCTTTATTCTTTTAGTATAGTTTTTATATCTTATATATATCATATCATAATAAATCAAGCCTTCTGATGCATGGAGTCTACTGTCTCGTCTCTTCCCTCATCCTGGGACCCCAGAAAACCATTGTAACACCTGTGCCCCCGAGGGGCTTCTGTGCCAGAGGGAGCCAAAGCCCACGTGCATTGGGGGCTGTGCTCCTTCCTGCAGGGGCTGGTGGCTGGAGCACCTGCAGCAACTGCTGGCGACACTTGGTCTCTGTCAGATGATATTGCTCCTTCCTGAAATGAATTCTTTTCATGGAAGGCGTTGGCAATATCACTAGAGCACCATCCATTTCTGAGTTTCCCAGGACAATTAGATTGCAAAGGAACACTGTGAAATTTCCTTGTGCTTTTCTGACTCTGTTTCCCACATTCTGGAAAAAATAGAATCTGCCCAGCCTCTGACATCCTCGGCTTCAGTTGCTGCATGTCTCACTCTGGCAGCTCTTGTCCAAACAAAACTGTGTCCCTTCTGAGCACAGCAATGGGTGGACACAAAGTGGGAGGTTCCCCAGTGAACATCAAGCAGACTCATGGAAGAGCAGAGGATAAGGATAACTCTGGAAGGAGAAGCTGTTCTGTGTCTCTGATTATGGTGCCTGCATCCTGAAGCAGAAGCCAAGAGAAGTGCTGTAAGCAGATGTGTTATGGACTTGGTTTTGTTAGTTTTGGGAAAAGAGGGTGTTTGTTGTGGATGGGTTTGATGTGGACGGTCCAGGATTTGGTGGGGCCAAATGGGCAAACCAGGGCGAAGAGTCATTGTACAAAGACACCAACCAATCATTTGACGCCCTGAGGAAACGACTGGCCCAGAATGAACCCCGTTAAGGGCCAATCAGGGCCCCAAAATTCCATCAATAAGGGCAAGGATCCAAATCCCACCAATCCTGGGCCAAGGTGTGCTATAAAGGGAGGGGTTTTCAGTTGGGCGGGGCTCTTTTCTGTTCTGCGAGTAGAGAGAGCTGCTCGTGAGGGAGAGAACCCAGCATGTTCTGTACACGTTGTCACTTTGAGCTGTTGTGAGGGGGTCCAAGCCTATCTTGGACCCTCTGTTCCTTCTGGTTTATTTTTTTTTAAATAAACGAGAGCCTTTTTCATCCTTTTTTGAAATCTGGCCTTGTTTGTTCATAACAGACGGGTGCAGTTTTGGGCGCCACAGTAAAAAAAGATATGAAGCCATTAGCCAGAATGCAAAGGAGGACTGCAAAGATGGAATGTGGTCTGGAGGGGAAGCCCTAGATGCAGCTGAGGCCACTTAGACTGTTCAGCCTGGAGGAGAGTAAAGAGCATCATTGTCATCTTTATCATCCTCCTGAGGGGAATCAGAGGGGCTGCTGCAGCTCTCATGACTGTTGGGACCAGTGACAGGACTTGAGAAAAGGGCAGGGAGCTGGGACAAGGCAAGTTTCATTTCCATATCAGGAAAAGGTATGGTCAGGCACTGGGACAGGTTCCCCATTGCACAGCCCACCAGAGCCCGGGCTGGCTCTTGGGAAAACTCCGGCGCTGCGCCAGCCAAGGCGTGGGTTCTGCCTGCGGCTGAACCTGATGAGCCACTGCTCAGTGGTTCAGGATTTAATAACTGCGGCACAGACCAGGCAAAAGAGAAGGAGGAGGATCCTCGATTTCCACAGGCAAAGGTTTATTCCAGGGGAAGGATTCAGAAGCAGAGAGCCGCGAGCACCTCTGTGCACGGGATTTTATAGGGGTACAACTCAGGAGGTGGATACAAATGACCAATAAGGAATCTGCAGGGGAGGAGCAAGGGGAATACATCAGTTGCTTGGGACGAATTAGGACAGATGGGAGGAGAGGGTAGGTCACATGGGCTAGTGGGGCTTCCAGGAACAGGGGAATTCCAAAGGGGGGTGCAGTCAGGGATTGGTCCAAGGCAAAACTGACAGGGAATGCTCAGGAACAAAAAGCTTGATGGGCAGGGAAGGAGCTGGAACAAGGAGTGGGGAATGGCATGAGGGACAACTTTGAGGGAGGGCAAAACCTAGGGGTAAACCAACTTGGGGAAAACACAGGGTACATTAAAACAAACTATTATGTGATAACTGATAAATAAACATGAACTGCAGCACCCCAGGGAAATGGGCACAGCACCAAGCTCGTCTGAGTTTGAGAAGTGTTTGAACAACATTGAGCAGTCACCCAAGCTTTTAGATACTACATAAAAAGTCAAGGGTTGTGAACTCTAGGTATACATGAGTATATACTCCTGAGTATTACTTCAGGCAGTGTTTAAGAAACTCGTTTTATGTCCAATCATACCCCAGTTCCTTGTCGATTGTGTGGAATGTGTAATCCTTTTGTTTTCAGTGCTTGTTAGGACTATAAAAAAGAATATTGGTGCTGAGTGACTCAGAGACACCCAGTGTGTGTTAAGTGTAGTATACAGGGGATAAAGATAAAGAAAAGAGAAGTACTAATACATACTCATAAGTCTGGAAATTTAGATAACATTAAGAATGAATAACACAAGAAGTAAAGATGTTATTAAAAAGAGTCTACTAGAATGTATTTCAGCACAGGAGAAAGATTTGGGAGGAATCCCAGAGAGTAATTTTTCAAAGAAAGGTAATCTGATTAAATACCCTACCCAATGGTAGCCTTGGTATCAACTAGAAAGCAGTGAAAAGTGACCCCCTAATGGAACTTTATATTCTCATACATTGTTACAGTTGATGTTGTTTTTAAGAAAAGAAGAAAAATGTGATCAAGTGATACATGCAGACATGTTTTTTTACCCTGAAGAATAAACCTGAGTGGTAGAAAGAATGTGGCTTTCATTTGGCCCCACAGGACCTTTAGTCCTAATTTTGGAAAGAGATAACAGGCAGAAAATAAAGAGATGTTGTTCAGCATGTAGCATAGGGCAGAGTTTGAAATTGGCTAAAAAGCACAAGGAAGATTGTGTTCTATATGTCCAGGACTTACAGCCAAGTTACCCCAGGCCAGCTTGGGTACACTGCCCCTCACCCAACCTCTCCACCCCCTGAATTAAACCTGAATGGCAGTGAGAATGAGATGAATAATCCTGGTGAGGCGACAATTTCAGAGACCCCAGTGACAACCAACACAAGGAATAAAACCATAAAAGCTTTGCCTTTAGTCACCCCCTTATGGCAAGTACTGGGTCCCCCAGGAGAAGCCATGAACATCTGCTTTTCTACTAGTGACCTGAATCGTTGGCAAGAAAAACTTAAAATTTATAGAGAAAACTCTAGCAAAAGTAGCAAAAAGATTTGAGTTCATAGTCAAGAATGAAGACCCAGATTGAGGTGATGCTGATTTCATGTTGACAGAGCTAAGAAAACCAGAAAAAGAGTTGGTGATAAAGATAGCCAGAGCCCATGTGCAGGGACAAATTGCTAGTGGAGCCTTGCAAGGTACAGTGGAGCATTGTTTCCTATTGTAAACCCCTTTTGGGACCCAAATGATGCAGGCAGCTGTGCAATGTTAACCAGATACAAGGAACTAGTCAAATTTGAATTAAAAAATGGCATTCCAAAAGCAATAAATTGGTCAGTAATATATAATGTTACACAGGGACAGCATGAGTCACCCACTGACTTTGTGGACAGGCTGTGAGCAGATGCACATAAACACACAGCCCTGGATCCCTCTTTGGATATGGGAAAGCAGCAGTTTGTTTCCCTGATGTTAGGGCAATCTAGCCCAGATGTCAGGCAGAAACTTCAGAAGCTGAGCGAGCCTATAAAGAGAGACTTAAAGGCATTAATGAAAAAAGCATAGAAGGTGTATGATAATAAAGACAGAGAAAAAGAACTCCCTACAGCCATGGTGGCAGCTCTGGATCAGCACCAGGGAGAGGATGTGGGTGTGGATGAAGCAGAGGCAGGGACGAAAATACCAGAGGCAGAGGAGGTTCAAACCAGTCACAGACCAAGCTGGGGCCAAATCAATGTGCATAGTGTAAGAAAGAAGGACACTGGAAATGCCAGTGCCCAGAGTTAGCAGACGAAGTACACAAAACTCTTGTAGTCACTCTAGATGATAAGAAATGACCGAGGCTGGCCATGCTTACCCTAGCAGGCCCACTGGTTAAAATACAGCTAAAGAATGATAAGTTGAATTTTCAGTAAATACTGGAGACACATTTTCACTCTTGAATCAAGCACTGATACCCAAAAGTGAAAACTATCTTCGAGTAATAGGAGTCACTGGCCAGCCAGAAAATGCCTTCTCCCTGAAGCCACTTAAATGAAAAATCAAGAAAATGGGAATATATCAGTTTCTTTGTTTACCAAACTCACCCAAATCTGTCCTAGGCAGGGATTTGCTTGAAAATTTAGAAGCGACAGTTCAGTTTATATAAAGAAAAATGAAATTTAATGTTCCTGAAGACAAATTGGTTTTAGCATTAGGACTTAGCATTGACACAAGACCAACAAACAATAATAACTATTTATAGAGCAAGTATTGAATCAGGTGTACCCAAGAGTATGGGATACTGAGAGCCCAGGAAAATCAAAACGAGCAGACCCTGTTAGAATTGAGCTACAGACAAGAGTTAGGCCAGTAGTCAGAAAGCAATACCCTTTAAGATTAGAAGACAAGAAAGGAATAGAGCCAACAATCAGTACAATTGATCCGGGTGGCTGGGTGTATGTTAAGAATTTTACAGGTGATCCTCTGCAGGAAAAGTGGGACGGACTGTTCCAAGTGCTCCTGACTACCTTTATCTGTTTGAGTAAAGGAAAGACCTGCCTGGATTCACTACACCCCTTCAATCTTCTTGATTCAAGAAATCACCAACTAAACCCTGGATGACCAAACCTGTTGGAGATCATGGACTAAAACTGAAATTCAAACCTAAACCATTAAGTTCATATTGTATTTCATTGTCTTTTTCATTGGTTATACTGTCAGTGCCTTTTATGTTAACACCTGCGTAATAGGAACCATAGCTAATTATCCAGGACTCAGGGATTGCAGAATTTGTGGAGAGGTGCAACAATGCAACCTTCCCTTAACAGGGCTACCATCAAGCAGTTGGTCAGATTTGAACCCCTACAGCTTCCACAATGCTAGTGCTCAATGTAGACAGGCAGGATCTGCTTGGGAAAGCCCCTTTTCCAATTACTACCTTTCAAGGAGTCAGTCACAGATACCCAGGGCTGAACAAGTCTGGAACAAATCCCGGCAGCTTTTCCAGTAACACAGCTGGGTGGGTCAGTGGCACTCAGCCAATGAGTGATCAGTGGAAAAACTGTCTTTTTGACAGATATATGGGAAACAAGTCAGTGACAATTAACACCAACTGCCATCTTCCTGATGCATCTTGGTACCTTTGTTGGAATGGAGTAGCATTAAAACAATTAGCAAGTGACTGGACTGGCCAATGTACCATGGGATCCCTTATCCCTTAGTTACAGTTATAAATCAAACTCATGAAATGACAGGTATTATTCAAGGACTGTGGAAGAACAGGCTCACTAAGAAAACACCCAGTAACCCAGTGGTGTGATACAGCAACAGTTTTCACAGTTTTGTGAGGGCGTTGCTCCCAAATTTAGGAATTGCACAACTGGAAAAGGCCATTTCAAACACCTCAGCTGAAATAGAACTGATTGCTAATTCAACAGCAGATGCCTTAGGAAGACTACAAACAGAAACAGACTCACTAAAAGAAGTAGTCTTTCAAAACCTCAGGGTGTTAGATATGGTAACAGCCAAGTGGGAGGAGTTTGTATTCTAATTAACAACAGTTGTTGCACTTATATAGATCAATCAGGGCAAATAGCAATGGATATTCTTGCCATTTGGCAACAGGCAAAAGTATTCCCTGAAGTAACCCAAGGCATGACATCTTGGCTATCTAATCTGAACTGTCCTGCACAACTTTTTGTAGAAATTTTAAGAATTGGAATTCCAATCTTAGGAACCCGCATGATGAGCCAATGTTTCATATGGTATTGTAAAAAAAACTGCCACCACATATAACGAATGGAAGCAAAATAAAATGAGATACAGGATCGAAGCAGGTAAACATTTTGAGACCACAACAAGACTATATTGCCAAAGAATTTGCAAAGGATAAAAGAAAGGGCGGACTTGATGCCCATGCAATGAGATAATGCTTGAGCTACAAAAAGCTGTAGCTGTGCAGAAAGGAGTATCTGCTTTGTAACACGGCATGTGAATGAAGCAACTTTTAGAAATCAGCAAATTTAGCATAACTAGCTAACTGCAAAAGCTAACCACTGGCTATTTGAGCAGACAATCCTATAGAGCGCGCACAAGAAGCAGGTGTGGAGAGTCCAGGCCCAAGGAAGACTTATGAGCCTTCATCCAAAATGACAAGCAGGAGGCTGATGACCACCTTGTGCAGAAACCGCGCATGTGCTATAAGGGCTTGTATCATGGTGTGATTAGAAAATATGTTGCAGTATGAAGGTGAGGAAAGTATATTGTGAACATGAAGAAAAAAACATATAAAAGCTAGACCTGTGCAAAGAATGGATGAGTGACTGTAGTGGAGCAATGCCCCTCACTCCCAGCATTGAATAAACAAATACCTGCTCATAGGCCTTATACTATGGAGTGCTGTTTTCTTGCCTAGTTTTCAGACATCAGCACCATAATCAGAGAGAGAGAACAGCTTCTCGTCCCAGAGTAATCCCTATCCACTGCACATCCCCATGTGTCTGCCTTGATGTTCACAGGGGAACCTCCCGATTTGTGGCCATCCATTGCCATGCTCAGCAGGGACGATGTTTGTTTGGACATAAACTGCCACAGCCAGACACGCAGTGACCGGAGCCTAGAATAGAAGAGGCGGGGCAAATGATTCTTTTCCATAATGTAGGAGAGAGAGTAAGAAAGGCACAGCTTTCCAATGAAATCTGATTATACGGAAAAACTCAGAAACTGATGGTGTTGTAGCACTACTACCAATGAGTTCCATAAGAAAAATTCATTTCAGGAAGGAGCAACATCAACTGACAGAGACCAAGTGTTGCCACCAGTTGCTGCAGGTGCTCCAGCCACCAGCCCCTGCAGGAAGGAGCACAGCCCCCAATGCACGTGGGCTTTGGCTCCCTCTGGCACAGAAGCCCCTCGGGGGCACAGGTCTCTGGGGCAGGAGAAGAGCACCAGGGCTGCCAGGGCTCAGGGCGTGGCAGGTCTGCTCTGGCAGGCACTCTGCCTCACCTGCTGATGCCAGCGCTCCCCGGGCCCCAGGGCTCAGAGCAGCATTAGTGCCCAGGCCCACCCGTTCCTTGTGCGTG